>NW_013953002.1:26859-28608 GCF_001266775.1 Austrofundulus limnaeus | reverse complement strand
CACACACACACACACACACACACACACACACACACCTACTATATCTCTATATCTTTGTGGGGACTTTCCATTGACTTACATTCATTTTTTCGAAATTTTATATCCTAACCCTGACCCATTTGCTCTGAAATTAACCTCACAGGTTAATTTCACCTGACCCTAAAACTAACCTAAACTTAATTCACACCTTAGTCCTAAACCCAACCCCCAACCCAAAATCAGCCTCTAAAGTTTTGGGGACCGAGCTTTGGTCCCCACAAGAAGCATCCGGTCCCTACGAGGCTGCGGTTTCCTGAAAAATTGTCCCCACCAAGTAGCAAAAACAAGGGGACACACACACACCGCTCCGCACTGCTCACAGAACCCGCACTAAGAGCCGTGCCTTTTAAAATATTCCACTACAGTCAATGTTCCACCATATCGTCAAATGGGAAAATGCTGACAAAAGTATAGATGTGAGTAGGAAGAGGCACATACTTGGATGGACAGCGTCAGTGGAGATGATTACAAGACAAAATTTTAAAATGTGTCTGTGAGTGTTTGTTTTTTCTTCCCGTCAAAACTTTAAAAAATGTGTTCTACATCTACACAAATGTGTTCTAAATCTACATAAAAATAAATAGGCTATTAAAACAAAAAATAAACAAGTCAAAATAAAATCAGAAATTCCAGAATGAGAACAAGTCAATGGAGTTTTTTGTGCCATTTGATTAGTGGAGAAATTAACTGATTGCAGATAATGTGTGGATTCTATCAGAAAGCGGACAAAATTTCAGAATTAGAATCAGAATACTATATTGATCCCCGAGGAAAATTCAGTTATTACAGCTGCAACCGTTCAGATTAGAGAAATGTGAAAAGAAAGAAATAAGCACACTAGAATAAAATAAGTATAAAATAAGTAAAAAAGAAAAAAAATTGTATAGGTCTTCTAGACGGGTTCTTCTCTAATGAAACGTTTCATCTCTCCTCCAAGAGACTTCTTCAGTCTGAGAGTTTCAGGCAAAAGTCAGGATTTTAAGCCCTGCCTCCATGTGACTGATACTCACAGCACTGTTCAAAAGAATGTCCCAACACAGACGAGCTACGTCTAATGGCCAGGGGTCGGATTTATAAAACTTGCGTACGCACAATTTGAGCCCAGAAACTTGCGTACGCCACTTTTTACGCCAAGGTTGTGATTTATAAAATCCAAACTTGACGTGAAAATGTGCGGTGCCTTACGCCAGCTTTGACCCATGCGTACGCTCATTTTGGAGACGTGAAACTGCGACATAGATGGTGAAGTGAGGAATTAGAGCCACACTGTGTAATGGTCACTGTCGGATATTTAATTTACCTTCAGAATCAGACTTAAATAAAAGTTCCCGTGCGCAACTCCATTCATCTGCTTCCTCCTCAGACGACCCCGACCCATACAGACCCCTCCCCGATAAGAAAAGCAGGACAGCAAAAGCTTTGGATACACGCGCAGAGCGTGTATCCAGTCCGTGTTTGTCACGCGCGCGCGCGGGGGATGCATGCGTGCGTGTGTGTGTGTGTGCATGCATGCGCGCGCGGGGCGGGGGTCTGCCGCGGGTAACAGAGCAGGCAGGAGGGGGAGAGGACGAGGAGAAGAGCGGGGGACTTATTTCTAATTTTACCTGAGTTATTTAATTTAATTTATTATTTTTATCGTGCAGGCTCTGATGGGAAATTGAATTGAAGCTGAGGTTTTTTATTTTTATTTTTTATAAAAATCGTTAGATT
>NW_013953002.1:24782-26817 GCF_001266775.1 Austrofundulus limnaeus | reverse complement strand
GTCCAGAAGACCTATACAATTTTTTTCTTTTTGATTTTTTACCTGGATTACTGAGATGCATCAGGATATAAAATAAGTAGAAACACCCACAATTTCAAAATAAGCACACTTATGTACATAAAAACAATGTACAATAAAAATAAATAGAAATATTAACAAAAAATAATAATAATTTGTTTTTTCCTCTAAAATTTTTTAATTTGTGTCTATTAATTTGTTAATCATTCAGGCCAAATTTCACAGAGTATTCCTTTGAAATAATTTTATGCTTTAAAGGAAATCGAAAGTTAGGGTCAGCATTAAGTCACTAAATGTTGGAGTGAGGACACAGCCAGAACAGATGAGTGACAGTTTTTGCTGTTTCAGTTCGTTATTCAGGAAATAAGTCTATCATAGTTAAATGTAATGTATTTGTCTTAATATGTCTCAAAGGTGGGGGTTGAGGGTAGAGTTAAGTGTGTGTCCCTGCAGCTGCAGGACAGAGGGACTCAGAGAGAGATGCAGGAGAGAATTTGTTGAGTTTGTTGAGTGTTTAAAAGGGTTTAATGTGAGATGTGGCTTTAGCAGCAGCTCTTGTTGACATTATTTGGAAAGTGTTTTGTTAATAAAAGCTCAAAAGAGCACACGGGTGACTTTCGGTTCCTTTTTTTAGCATTTAGAGCGCTGCTTCTATGACGACCTGTCGATCAGAGCTATTTTTAGAATGTGTTCACGTTAGTGACCCCTGGTATACATTAACATTTTAGAAAAATAAGATATGTGCAAATAAAGCAGTAGAACAATAATACAGTTCTTACAGAGCTCCATAGTTTGTGGATAGCTCAGTTTTTTAAACTCAACACAAACTGTTCAAACAACTCAGTGTAAAATTGAAAATTGTAGATTTTCACGTGAGACTCTGAAAAGAATCTTGGGAAGAAAACTTTCATTTTGGGAGGAGGAAGGAAACGTAGATGTCAAACAAAAATGACTGTGCTTTGACACACTTTGACTGTGCTCTTGGTCATACACATTTAGGTCTTTCTGGGTTAATATTTTTATTCAAGGACCAGAGTTCCCGATAAATTATTTCAAGCTACTAATAAACATGATAGATGATAAACTAAAGTACCCTGCAGCACTAAACAGTTGTTAGCACAGCTTAGCTTACCTTACACACATTGACCAGTTTGGCTCTTTTTTCCCCCCCAAAACATGGAAAATCCTCCACCTCCCTGACTGTAGTCAGGCTGCAGCCAGACCACTGTTTCTTTGTTTTCCAGCCACTTTAGCTGGAGTTTACATTTATCCTCTGTGGCTCTGCTCCCAAAGTTTTGTTTTGACCAACACAGAACAGCTGATGAGGCCCGTCGTGTCTGTGATGCATTCATATACAGAAAAAAACCCTCAGATTTTTGAGTGTTCCACACTGAATACAGGTTACTGTGTGACTGGCATAGGTGTGTGCTCTACAAATGCTTCTAGTAAATATTTTTTCAATATTTTGGAAAATCTAAGGTTTGAGAACAAAAATTCCTTACAAAATAGTAATGATACTTTATTTTCAGGTGTGCTGGGTTCAGCTTTTAGGGCTAAAACTGCCACTGGATAATACTTAACATTTTCTGAGTATCAGGTTCATTTTCATCAATAAGAACAATATCATCTGCGTACAATAACATACAGACTTTTATATCACTTACTCTCACTCCCACATATGCCTTTTTAACTACCGTTACCAAATCATTTATATATAATGTGAAGAGAGGAGACACAACATCAACTTGATATAACACCATATGGAGTTAGAAACCAGCCTGTTCTGTAACCATTTACCTGAACAAAAGATTCTCAATCTTGATATACAGCTTTTATCAAATTATAGAATTTTCCATCTGTTATGGCAATATTTATTTAACAAAGACAGAAATACGTGGTCCAAGAATGAAGGTACTCCGTGGGATGATCAGCTGAGTTTTATTGCAACAGCAGGAAACACAGAGAACAACCTGCCCTGTCTCTGTGCCTCTGCTTCTCTCTGTCACTGTCTCTCCAC
>NW_013953002.1:21434-24050 GCF_001266775.1 Austrofundulus limnaeus | reverse complement strand
ATATAATATTGTATAATATTCAAAGTATCAAAGCAAATATTCAGCACACGGATGGTTGACCTGCAACATAAAAACTCCAGTTGCACTCAAAACATGCAAACTGGCTCTGAATAAGTTTGCTAAATGTCTTGATGATGGTTGCAGTGCCTTCGCCCACCCAGTTTCCAGTTTGGTCAGCGGGAAGAATTCATGTCCTCTTCATGGTAGACGTGCTTCTCATTTGAACAACCCAGGACTGGAGATCTGAATAGAGAACTGGTGGAATGTGGAGGAGGCAGGAGACAGTGTGAAGGTGAAAGAAGCAAAGGATATGCCTTGTCATGTTACACCCACCATGCCATTTTGGCTTATCAGTTTCCATTTTAGATGGAATTCGAACCCTGTGACTACTACATTAACTTCAGGGAGAGAAATAATTTATTTTACATCACAACCAGCTGAAAAGTTAAGTTGTTATGTCTTCAAAATAATTTTGTCTTTATTTTATGGCTCATGACATTTGAAGTTAATAAACATTCTGAGTGTAAAGGTACAGCCATGCGACTTTACAGATTCTGAGGCTGGATTGGGGAGACATGGACATCTATCATTCAAAAGTCCAAGTAATGAACATCACTTACATGTCAGCGCACAGTAATTTGCATGCACAACCAGTCAGAAACAAAAATGCAGTCAATGATGAACATTTTCTACTGCTGGTCTTGCTGAAGGGGAGATTACATCAACAAGGCTCTGATGTTGAATCATGTGTGATTCAACTCCATGAGCTCGGCGTTTTGACCAAAACCTGCAGGGCAACATGCATTTTCTCTCTATTTACTCACCTGATTTTGCTTTTTCACTGCACATTTTATTTTTTCTGTTGATTGAAAATATTTGGATGGAATAAAAAAAAAAACACAAACAAATTAAACAAGTCTCATGGGGTAAATAACTCACAGCAACAACAAATTGTTCTAAATATGTAAAAGTGACTAAATGAATTCTAACACCTTTGTGTTGACTAAGAACAGTGTTGTGGTGGTTGTTTTGGTAATAGAAGAAAAACTGAACATTGTGAAAACACCTAAATTAAAGAGGCAAATAAAGATAACTACTTTTACAGGGAATATCTTGTCAGATATATCAAGAAAAACATTCAATACCAGCCAAAGCAGTTATGTGTTTTATGATCAAAAGTATCAAGTGCTGCATCGACATTGAGTAGGTTCATCAAAGCACATTTTCTTGCATTTTACACTTTCATTAAAACAGCTGTAGTAGTGTTTTAGAATGCCCTACTGTAAAATGTCAGAAATCCTCACGCAAGATTGTGAGGCCTTGACAGTGACGAAAAGAGGTAGGAGTTTGTCCTGTAACCAGTGGGTTGCCAGTTCAAACTTCTGCTCCATCCGCTTCAGCTGTTGTGTCCATGGACATTCGCCTCGCCCGCCGCTCTTGGTCAGACTGGGTCAGACAACCCTGTGTCAGTCTATGTCAGTCTGCACCAGGGCAGCTGTGGCTACAATGGAGTTTACCACCATCAGTGTATGAATGGGTGAATGACTCTAGTGTAAAGCGCTTTAGTCTTTGGACTTTATAAAGCACTATATAAGTTCAGCTCATTTACCATTTTGAATGTCCAAGAAAAATAAATTTATTCAGCTGTAAGAAAATCATGATCAGAAATAAATGTCAGAATAAGTTTGCAGAAAACCAACTTGATTCTTTTCCAATTATCTTCATCAGATCTGAACTCTTTCAGCTCACAACCTGTCAGCCAGGGCCTGTGTGTTTGAGGCCTTAGGTTTATCAGTAAACCTAAATAACCTTTGCAGCAGCAGCTGCTGGGTTTCAGGTAGTCACTTGAGTCCACTTAAACACAAAAGTCTTACATGTACATAAATCCAAACTTTCTGGTCACACCCCTGGGGGCGGTAACTTTTACATCAGACATTGGAATCTTAAATCTTAAACAAGCTTTGTAGAAGTTACAGAGTGGGACACACAGACAGCTCAATCTCTTTGTTAAACTGCAAATGATTACAAAGTCAAATTTAAGACTGGATCTAAAATTCTGTTAATTAGTCAAAATTTCCTTCACAACATTAAAAGAAAGATTAATTATGCTCATTTCAATTCAGTTTATTTACTGTATATAGCGCCAAGTCACAACATATGTTGTCTCATGAAAAAAAGAACAATCTAAAGAAGAAGCCAGCAGATTGTGTTGAATCTCTTCATTACAGTCTCTCATCCTGAGCAAATTGTGAAGAGGAAAAACTCCCTATTAATAGGAAGAAACTCCAGCAGAACCAGGCTCAGGACAGGCGGCCATCTGCCTTGACTGGCTGGGTTGGGGGACAGGAAAGAGAAACAGGTAAACACAGAAGAACTGGTCCATGTGCACCTGCTTCTGGAAGAGAGACAAAAAGAAAAAACGTTATTGGTAGAAATAATTACAATAAACATAGAGAGTGACTAAAGACAACAGCAGAGTGAGGAAATGTGCTCAGTTTGTGCTCCAGCAGTCTAATGGTGCGTTCACACCAAACGCGATTTCAGCGTCAGGAGCAGCAGGTTTACATGCAAAGTCTATGGTGGAGGCGCTTCAAGCAACATCAGGAAGTGCTGCGG
>NW_013953002.1:16132-20967 GCF_001266775.1 Austrofundulus limnaeus | reverse complement strand
TGAACGCACCATAAGTCTATAGCAGCAGAAATGAAGAATAATTCAGGAAACCTGAGTCTAACTATAGGATTTATCAAAAAGGAAAGTCTTCTGTCTCACCTTAAAAGTAGACAGAGTGTCAGCCTCACAGACAGAAACTGGAAGTTGGTTCCATAAGAGAGGAGCTTGATAACTGAAAGCTCTGCCTCCCATTCTACGTTTAAAATCTTGAGGAACCACAAGTAAACCTGCAGTCTGAGAGCCAAGTGCTCTGTTAGGAAAGTATGGAACAATAAGATCTTTGATATAAGATGGAGTTTGGTTTTTGAGAGCTTTGTATGTTAGAAGTAAGATTTTAAATTCTATTCTGAATTTGACAGGGAGCCAGTGGAGAGAAGCTAAAACTGGAGAAATATGAGCTCTCCTTCCAACTCTCATTAAAACTCTAACAGCATTTTGGATTAGATGAAGACTTCTTAAAGAGTTTTTTAAAGAGTTTTTGGATGCCCAGATAATAAAGAATTACAGTAATCCAGCCTAGACATGATGAATCAGTTTTTCGGTGTCATTTTGGGACAAAATGTTTCTACATTTTATTGATATTTTGCAGGTGGAAGATGGCGGTCCTAGTAGCATTTTTAATGTGGGGGTTAAAAGACATATCCTTTTAAAAATATATATTTGTTTTTATTTTTGTTTGTTTTAATTATTGCACCTTGTTATGTTTGAAATACCTTTGATTACTGAGTAAAATATGAAAAGATAAATAGAACTAAACTAAAAATGCTTATCAGTCAACTGGTAGGAAGGAGTTTTCCTGTTAAATAAACCCATAGAGATTATCTATAAACTCAGTTCACTCAGCAGGCTGCTTTACAAACATATTTGCAAAAAAACTTCCAGTCCTCCATCTCCCGCTGCCTCTTTTGTTTTTTGCTACAGTAGAGCAGCACAGGTCAGTGAACATGTTGTGAGGCACAAAGGAAGGACGAGTGAAATACCCTCCACCAGCCTCACAGGTTACTGGAACTGAGCAGCAAAACACCACAAATTGTCACGGTTGCTCATAAACAGTGATGCAGAGAAATGTACTTCAAGCATTAAAAACGATCCGAGCTGGATTTTTCACATGGTAAAATGTATTAAAAAAATTAGATCTTGCACGAGCCTTGCACATAAAGGATGGATGTGGTGATGTTTTTATTATTCAAAGAGAGAGGCAGAAGTGGTGTGCGTGATTTGACCCTGAATCTGAATCTGGCTGACTGGGATGGATAACTTCAGGCTATTGGTGTGGAATTAGATTTTATCAGAAAACCAAAACATATTCTTATTGCCCTTCACCAGAGGTGAAATGATGATAATGCTTGCGTCTGTGTGTGAGTTTTTTCTATGTCGTTAGTAAAATATCTCATGAACCACTGGACAGATTTTATTGAAATGTTCAGAAAGTAATCAAGGGATGGACATCTATGGCTAATTTATTTTTGAAGTTAACCCCATGCAAGACGTGTGTCAAAGATAACCAATGCTTATAGTTCAGTCAGTTTTACAGATACAGTGTTTCCCCTAGGATATTGGTTGGGGGGGGGGGKGTACTTGTTTTATAAAAAACATCAATTTACATCCGTCCGTCCGTTTTCTGCCGCTTAACCGGAGTCGGGTTGTGGGGGCTGCAGCCTAAGCAAAGAGACCCAGACTACCCTCTACCCACCCACTTGGGCCAGCTCATCTGGGGGAATCCCAAGGCGTTCCCAGGCCAGCCAAGAGACATAGTCCCTCCAGCGTGTCCTGGGTCTTCCTCTGGGCCTCCTCCCAGTGGGACATGCCTCACCAGGGAGGCATCCTAACCAGATACCCGAGCCACCTCAACTGGCTCCTCTCGAAGTGGAGGAGCAGCGGCTCTACTCTGAGTCCCTCCCGGATGACTGAGCTTCTCACCCTATCTCTAAGGGAGAGCCCAGACACTCTGCAGAGGAAACTCATTTCGGCCGCTTGTATCCGCGATCTTGTTCTTTCGGTCACTACCCAAAGCTCGTGACCATATATGAGGGTAGGAACGTAGACTGACTGGTAAATCGAGAGCTGAGCCAGAACCACGACAGACTGGTATAGCTCCTGCATCACTGCAGATGCAGCACCAATCCGCCTGTTGATCTCCCGCTCCATTCTTCCCTCATTCGTGAACAAGACCCCGAGATACTTGAACTCCTCCACTTGGGGCAGGACCTCCTCCCGACTCGGAGAAGGCACCCTACCAGTTTCCGGCTCAAGACCATGGTCTCGGATTTGGAGGCACTGATCCTCATCCCGGCCGCTTCACACTTGGCTGTGAACCGCTCCAGTGAGAGCTGGAGATCACAATCTGATGAAGGCAATAGGACCACATCATCCACAAAAAGCAGAGATGTGATCCTAATGTCACCAAAAACGGATCCCCTCATCATCTTGGCTGCACCAAGAAATTTTGTCCATAAAAGTTTTGAACAGAATCGGTGATAAAGGGCAACCTTGGCGGAGTCCAACTCTCACCGAAAATGAGTCCAACTTACTACCGGCAATGCAGACCAAGCTGTGGCACAGGTCGTACAAGGACCTAACAGCCCATATCAATCGGCCTGGTACCCCATACTCTCGGAGTACCCCCCACAGGAGTCCCCAAGCGACACAGTCGAACGCCTTCTCCAAATCCACAAAACACATGTAGACTGGTTTGGTGAATTCCCACGCACCCTCCAGGACCCTGCTGAGGGTGTAGAGCTGGTCTGCTGTTACATGACAGGACGAAAACCACCCTGCTCTTCCTGAATCTGAGATTTTACTATCCGACGGACCCTCCTCTCCAGGACCCCTGAATAGACCTTACCAGGGAGGCTCAGAAGTGTGATCCCCCTATCGTTGGAACACACTCTGCGGTTCCCCTTTTTACTAAATAGGGGGACCACCACCGCAGTGTGCCAATCCAGAGGAACTGCCCCCGATGTCTATGCGATGTTGTAGAGTCGCGCCAACCAATGCAACCCCACAACAGCCAGAGCCTTAAGGAACTCTGGGCAAATCTCATCCACCCCCGGCGCTTTGCTACCGATTAGCTTTTTAACCACCTCAGTGACCTCTGCACCAGAGATTGGAGAGTCTGACACAGCGTCCTCAGGCTCTGCTTCCTCATGGAAAGACGTGTCGGTAGGATTGAGGAGGTCTTCGAAGTTTTCCGCCCACCGACCAACAACGTCCTGAGTTGAGGTCAGCAGCGCACCATCTCCACCATAAATAGTGTTGGTGCTGCACTGCTTCCTCCTCCTGAGACGCCGGATGGTGGACCAGAATTTCCTCGAAGCAGTACGGAAGTCCTTTACCATGGTCTCTACGAACACCTCCCACGCCCGGATTTTTGCCTCAGTGACCACCCGAGCCGCAATCCGCTTGGACTGCCGATACCTATTGGGTGCTTCCAGAGTTCCACAGGCCAAAAAGACCCGATAGGACTCCTTCTTCAGCCTGACATCATCCCTCACCGCCAATATCCACCAGCGGGTTCAAGGGTTGCCGCCACGACAGGCACCGACAGCCTTATGGCCACAGCTCAGGTAAGCCGTCTCGACAATGGAGGCATGGAACATGGCCCACTCGGACTCAATGTCCCCCACCTCTCCCGGAATGTGTTCAAAGTTCCCCGGGAAGTGTGAGTTGAAGCTCTGTCTGACGGGAGACTCTGACCAATGTATATTATGTAAAAAATAAAATAAATCAAGTTATATAATCAAATGTCTATTTCCTGCTATAAGGAAAAATCCTCCTCCTGTCCTTCTCGTAAAAAAAATTACCAATTATATTACTAAATTCACATTATGTGAATATTTAATTGCCTAACTAAATCCTAAAGTTAAGGACTCTTTGTTATAATTATCAATAATAATTTATCATAGTAAATTATGGATAATAACTGATTCGAACTCTGTTTAGCAGCAGATGATCTGAGTCCAGAGTTCTCAGTTTGAAACCTTCTGGAGCTCTTCTGTGTGACTCTAGGTGTGAGAGTGTGGATGGTTGATTGTCTTTTGTGTCCCTGATGGAGACTGGAGACCTGTCCAGATGTCCCCTGCCTTCACCCAAAGGCAGCTGGGACAGACTTCAGCCCCACCCTGACCCTGATTAGGAACATGGAGGACAGGAGGAGGATTTTTCWTTATAGCAGGAAACAGACATTTGGTTATAAAATATAATTTATTTTATTCTAATCTGAGTCATTTTAGTGTTGTTTGTAAATATATTTGACAGTTTTGTAGAAATGAAGATGTTTGAAATGTTTATTCAAAATAAACCTCTCTCATGACTTCTGTAACATGTTTTGAATAAAATATTATCAGTAAAATCCTCAAATCATGTCCTTTCTAATAATCATTAGAACTCTAGTAGAACTCTAACTCTTGTAGATATAAAACACAACAGTTAGAAAATGCAACTAAAAGACAACAGTTAAAAAATGCAACTATCAAAAAACAAAAAAACAAAAACAAGTCAAGCAGGACTTGTGGACTAACAGCAGCTTATTCTATCTTGTTTTGAGTTCACAAACTACTCGTTATTTTTTTAAAAGTTGAAGGACATTTATGGGGTAAGAAAACTGTCAGAATCATTGTATGTGTAAGAGTCTAAATTTGTACATGTAAGTCTATAAACGTACATAAATTTGTTACAACTTTGCCACATTACAAGTACGAATCAAATTTACAAGTACAATTCTGATGTGAGAATACAAGTTTTTAAGTTACAAATACATGAAGAACTAAACAAGCAGCAGGATGAGGAGACACTGGAACAAAATCTGTTCATCTGGGTTTTAAAGCCTTCATGAC
>NW_013953002.1:5172-14384 GCF_001266775.1 Austrofundulus limnaeus | reverse complement strand
GGGGGGGGGGGGATAATGGTAGGGGAAACGCTGAGATATGAGGTTAAATTTGTGCATGGTAATAGATGAGTATGATTCCTATTACACATGCTGAGCACTAACTGGTTGTGTGAAATCAGATTTTAAACTTTGCATATTTAAACTATTGCAGTTATCTGTGTCTGTCTGTTAACAGAAACACTTTTAAACCATGTGACAGATTGCAGTATTGCAGGACATTGCACATATTATTTACAAGTATTAACCAAAACAAACTACAACTTAGCATAATGTTAACTTAGCTGAAAACTTTGGCATTAAAATTGCAGACGATTGGCTTTTAATTCTAATTTAATTGTAGGATTTTACCAAATTTGTCATTAATTTTAATAGAACGGGACACATCACTGTCCAGCCAGAGGTAGGGAGAGGTGAAAGGGACATACTGTGCAGACAGTCCAGACAAAAAGGGGAAAAACCAAATAAAGCTGTGTTAATGTACATCTTTCTTGACGGTGTTGAATGTAGTTGGCCATGGGTGATTCACAGTACTGTGCTGTGGTGCCTCTGGAGCATATCCATTGAAATCAGTGATGATGACACGTGAACAAGTTCACCCCATGCTGTTTCTGCATCATTTTTAAGGCTAGAAAATGTGTGGTGGCATTTCCTTTCTACTGACTCCCATATACTGTACTGTCTCTGTAGAAAGCCTGTGGGAGCTCGGCAGTGGCGGTTCTACACCAGTTTTGCTGATGCTGGGACCTCAGGTTTGGTCAGACACAATCAACCCAGGAAAAAAGACAGATTCCAAATCTTACTTGATTCATTTATAATTTTAATAAACAGTGATTAACCATTGTCGTGCTTCAGAAATATCACATATGAGACAAATAACTAGAAATGCAAAGCAGTTACGACAAGGGTCCAAGCCCATTTATGCATGTCCACCCTAGCCCATATAATCCCCAGCACACTATCAATGTGTGCACCACAGAGTTGCAACATAAGAAGTATGTATAAGGTCTATTTTAGGCCCTGATATTTTAAATAGATCTAAGTCTTTAAAAATAGGTTGCTCCATATCTATATGTTTCTGTTGCATCCTTTATGTATTTTTACTGGCAGCTGCGTTATTAACATCCATAAATCAATATACCAACTGAGCCTCCTCTGGCCATTCTAACATTATCTCCCAATTGTTCATTTGTAATGTACATGTGATGTTCTCATTCCTGATCCTATTCATCTTTCATTAGAATATCAACATCTTCAGCTTGTCCACTTAACTGCTTTACAGCTGTGTTACCCTGCTTCGTGGGCTTGTACACCTAAAAAAGATAACATTTTCCAGACTGTATTGACTGGAGAATATATATCAGCTGATGAATGAAAATACCGCTTCCTTCTTTTGTTGGTTTGGCTCCCTGCTCTCGTTCAGACATTTTTTTCTTTTTATATAATAAAACTTTTGTTCAAATGTTAAAAACCTAACATGGTAATCTATATGTTATGTGTCTTGAGTAAGCCTAGACACTAGGACTGTAACATTGGGGCACTGTTCCCTATTGGCCCCACTCCAGAACCACAATAACCCCGCCGGGTTATAGTTTGACCTGGGACCACTGAGCTCTTCGGAATCCAAACATTGAGTTCTTAAGAACAAGGTGAAGAACTTGATCATTAGATTTGACAAAGATGTGAACAGTTTGACAGGAAGATAAAAAATTGTAGAAATTCTTGATTGTATTGCTTTGAATGTTTGTAGATTTAGGGTGTAGGACAAAGTTTATCTTTTTATCATTTGCTGCCAACAGGAGAAAGATGAGCAATAATGTTTTTTTTTGCTCATGTGTTTGTTAGCAAAATATCTCATGGACCATTAGACAAGTTTTAATGGGACTTGCAGAAAGTAATCATCAGAAGTACAATGAATTAATTTTTTGAGTCAATTTTTCATATATTGTACAAAAATTGTCCATGGTTAAAGTTGAGAGTAGGAATGAGACAGTTACCCGTTTTATGGTATACTACGATGTGAAAAAGTCACGATAATACAGTCTCCGTGGTATAAGCCTTTTCCAAATGTCTCGTCAGAGAAAAATTGGAGGTCAAATCCCTCCAGTTGTGTGCAGCTTGAGACCCTTGAGTTGTGTATTCCAGACCAACTTAGATATTATTCATGATTTCAATATTTTTGAAGACCATTAATTTTAGATACATAAATATAAGATTTTCAAGACTTTTTAAGGGCCTGCAAACACCCTGACTGTAGATATCTGACCATGTAATGTGGAGCAAATGCATACAGTATGTGTGAGTGAAGCAAATGTGTGTGTGAGAAGATAATGTATGTGTGACTGGCCATGACAAAACTAGGAACAAGTCTCCCCAGAGGCATTTTGAGTTGTATACAAAATTCCAATGTCAAACAAATAAAATCAAAAAAGAAAAATAAAGAAGATATGGCCATATTGGAAATTTGCAAACAAATTTAGATAAAAAACAACCCTCAAAGTTTGAGAAGAATTGTTCACTCTTGTCTTTCTCATACACAAATAAATACTAATTTTCCCACTTTATGGACACACACACACGCACACACACACGCACTTACACATACACATACACACACACTTGTTTTTATGTCCTTGTGGGGCCCATCCATTTACATTTTGGTAATTTTATATCCTAACCCTGACCACCAACCCTAAGGCTAACCTCCTGACCCTAAAACTAACCTAGACTCAATTCACACCTTGGTCCTAAACCCAACCCTCACACTTTGAAGTTGTGGGGCCCAAGGAGCACCCGGTCCCCACGAGGCTTTGTTTTCCTTAAAACTGGGCCCCACAATGTAGAAAAAACAAGGACACACACACACACACACACACACACACACACACACACACTTGTCTTTGTGCTGATACAACCCATGTACAGTATGTCTTACATGTGATCCATGCTCACAAAAGCCCTTTCTCCATTGTAAAATCTCACTCAATCACACAAGACATGCAACAGCGGGTTGATGATTGCGCGACTTCAGCGCGTCTTTTCCTGAACAAGTATAAATGGGGTGAAGACGCGGTGGGCCAAAAATTATCATAAATCCTCCCTCTGCTCTCCCAACAGCTCAAATAAAATATATAAACTACAATAACGATAGCTGGATTGTGGTTTTTTTTTTCACCCAATATCAGTGTTAGGGTGAGTGATGTAGCTGTTTTCTTTTTTTTTTTTGTGGAAACTGGCTTCAGACAAAAATATCATTTTAGAAGGAGTTGAGCTGCTCGGGGTATGTTCTGGTGGTCCAGCTCCAACTCCTTGGCATTGCCACAGCTGTGGCCCGCTGCAGTGCTCCTGATCATCAAACACACCCACAATCTCTGGACCTATCACACACTGAGAGCCGCGACGTCCTTTCGGCACAGTTCTGACTGGAGGCCATGCACAAGACGGCTGTCACCAGGGGATAGCAGAGTGAAGTTGCGTTATTTATTTATTTATTTATTTATTTATTTACTCACTCAGCAGGGGGGGAAAGATGTGTGACTCGAAGTACTGTATAAACCAGGCTTTAAAAGGTCAGAGGTGTTGATTGCAATCTGTCAAAATGACGGACGGCCTTCAGATTTTTCCGTCATTGTTTAAAAAAAAACTTGTCAAATATGGAAAATATTCCGTTAATGTGACCTCTGCTGCTGAGCTCCCACTGCTACTTCCGAGCACAGCCCTTTTCAAATTCAAAATACCTTTGAGGAAATGTATTTTCAGATGCCAAGTAAACTACACTGTGCTTCCATATCACAGCACCCCCGAAACGGAAGGAGGTTCGGAGGTTCTTAAAGAGACAGAGGCCAATTTCAAGGTGTTTAAAAAGGGAAATGATGAGAAGAAGAGTTTATTTTCTATTTAAAACATAAAAAACAGCATTTTAATAACTAAAAGTGACATAGATATTATGGTATAGAACTTAAATATTTGCCTGAAAAACACATACCCTTTAATAATATGTTAATCACTCTTAATTACATCCACAGGAATACTGAATATGATTCCAATTTAATACTTGTAACATTTTATCCTAAACATTTTTTTAGGTTTTTTAAATTCTTAAATATTTTGAGAAAAACAATTCATATTGGCAGCTTCCAGTTAAACAGAAAACTGTTGAATATCGATTTGTCTGTGTAGGTGTTTGGCATCTTACTGTTTAAGACTTTGAGCTGCTTTGCTGTATGTATGGGTGTATAATGTTTGAATTTTCACCTCTGCCAGTGACTCGTTGCAAAATTGCCCTACAGTGCATTTTCAAGAGAAATGAATTTGCAGAGTTCTTGGGAGAAGTTGGATTTGCTGTGAGCTTTGTGTGTGTGCACGCGTGTGTGTGCGTGTTTGTTAATGAAAGGGACAGACAGAGCAAGCCAGCGAGCGTAGGCTGTGTGCTTAAACTTGAGAGATTTACATGCAAAGCACTGGCGCTTCTGCATCTTAACTCAAGGAATTGAAGGTTGAAATGCACTCACTGCAAATGCGCTTAAGACTGGAAAGGAAACCAATTTCATTTACAAGTGGAAACTCAAAGTAATGTATTCCTGCACTCAAACAACTCTATCATAAGACGTTTTGCTTGTTTTTCTGCTCAGAGATTTACTCCACAGAATAATCAGACCACGATATGACAACCTAATTTATCTGCAGCTCTTTAGCTGTTGCTCTCTCAGAGAGAATTAGTTTCCCTGTGTCCAAAATGAAAATGAAATAAATCTTTACGATCACAGAGAGGCTAAGGAAATGTTGCTCACCTGCTACCAAACATAAAGATGGGCAATAATGTTGTTGCTCATGCCTGTGTGCTTGTGTATTTTTGGTAACAAAATATCTCTTAAAGAAATGCACAAATTTTATTACCATTTGCAGAAAGTATTTATGGGGATTTCACTTGCAACTGTAAAACATTTGGAGTCAACAGAAGACAGCTGCTGCAGCCAAATGTCCTTTAAAAGCAAAAAAAAAAAAAATACATTTTCAGCTAAGTCAATCAAAAAATTTGGTGTGGTAGTGGTGGGAGACTGATCCATCACACATACTCAACAGATTGCACAATTGTATTTTTCATTTGTTTGCATTTTTTTAATTACCAACCTCAACTCAGTTTGTCTGTGCATAAAATACCTCATAAACCATTGGCAGATTTTATTAAAACTTCCAGGAAATAAATGTTAGATGTAACGTAGAAATTTAACACTTTTTGGAGCCAACCTAATTCAAGATGACTGCCACATTTAACTGAACTTAGAAAACACAAGAGGCTATAGTTCAGTCTAATTTTTAGACATTATGCTAATGTTTTGTGTGGTTGTAGCTGAGAGCCATTTATATCACGTTCTTTGTCCAACTCATTGTACAAGATGTTAGCTGAAAATGTTGGCATTAACTGTTTGCTGTCAACCCTGTTTGTTTATTAGCAAAATGTCATATGTAGCATAGGACAGATTTCAGCTGTAACTTCATTGTGATCTGTACAATGACTATAAAGCAGGTGTGCCCAACCAGTAGCTCGCGGGTGACCGGTTGCCCACCAGCTAGTTCCCAATCGCCCACGAAGTGCAACCTTGCGAGCCAGCTCATCAGCTGTTAGAGCAAGATGACATGTCCACTCGCCAAGCTTCATTCTAACTCCGGAAGAAGCGGTGGAGGTGGGAGGTGAGAGGTGGGAGGATTTTAAGTAACATTCCAGCAACGCACTCCCTCTGCCCTCCCCATCTCATATTCTCACAGACGTAGTCTCACAAGTTTTGGGTGCTGTGAAACAGCACTCCAAACATGATCTCGTGAGACTTTAGGGTCATGTGTTCACAACATAGCAGAGAGGCGGAAAAAATGAACGAAAGACGAGCTAACAAGCAAAAAAACCTTTTTATATTCACCTGGAATGGGAAGAGGACTCATGTGTAATTCGAGCTCTGCCTTGGCTTGTCCAAAAAGGATAAGATGGAACGGCATTTCTTTCAAAACAATGCACAGACGCTACAAGGCTGAGTTCCCCTCCTAACCAAGCTCAGAATAACACCAAAGCAAAAGTAAGGCTGCTAATCCAGCCGCGTCTTGGCTCAACACAAAAACGTCTTTCAGCGATGACGAAGTTATGAAACAAGCTTTTGATGCTGCAGACGTGCTTTTCCATGATTTTAAAAATAAAAGTGAGATCGTGGCTGCTATAAAAGATGTGCAGTTCTCCACAAAGATGGATGATTGTGTCCAAATTCGTGTCCGTGTTTCAGCTGGACTGCTCTGGTGTTGAAAATGAGGTTTTGACTCTGCAAAATGACATTGGGATCAAATCCAGAGCAACAAGTCGCATGGATGGAGAGTTCTGGAGTCTGCTGTCAGAAGAAACGTATCCCACCATCAGAAGATGTGCTTTGAACTTGAGAGCACTTTTTGGATTTACCTGTGTGAGTCTGCTTTCTCTCACATGAAAATCATCAAATTCAAGAACTGATCCACAATGACTGATGATCATCTGGAGACCTGCCTGCGTCTCTCATCCACCTTACACTGCCCGCCTATGAGACCCTGGCCTCCTCTCAGTGTCAGAAGTCCCACTAAGGTAGACATACCTTTTTTTAAATAGCTTGCATAAAAAGTTGTCTCCTCTAGACTTGTCACAGTGTGTCTGTATGTTGTTTTGTATTACATTTTAGACCAGACTAGTGTGTTATACACCGACTGGCACGTTTGTGTTATTTATGTATTTATTTTTCAGTTTGGGTGTGCCCTTATTTTCTGTACCTAACGTGGCTATGTGAGTCAATTCAGTGATAGATGTCTACCACATTTAATCAACAAAAGCCAACAGAAAATCACTGTAACTCAGTTAAATATGTTGAATTAAAATTTCTTTGGTAGTAGCCAAGAGTTATCCTTAACACATACTCTGAAAGTGACATTTGATGTGATCATAAATAATATATACATTATTTAAAGCTTTAACCACAACAGCTGTACTCAGTCCCCCTTTAACTATCATGATCTTAGTTTTGCAGGAAGGGTAAGAGAGTAAATGCACTCCATGACTCCCCAATGGGTATTTATTAGTTCTCTGCGTTTTTCCCATTGCACATTTGAGCACACAGAGTAGTGGGCTGCCATCTAAGGTGCCTGGGGAGCAGCTGATTAAGGACCAAATGAGGGTTGACCACCTAGTCTGGGGAGTAACTTCCAATCACTGACTCACTTCTAACCTCTGTGCCACAACCCCCCACATGAAAGGTGTTAGGTGATATGCATTCTTTCTATGATGGGCCTCTAATTTTACTTTTTATTTCTATCGTGATGAACCCTTTTGACTAGGCTTGCATTATTGTTGGAAAGTCCCCATGTGTTTCAGTGATGTAATGAAATAAAGGGAAAGGAGGGTCAAGCTCTGAAAAATTTGTGTGTAGTGGTCACCCCGAGGGGGAATAAACATTCCCACATGTCGTCCTGATGCATCTCAGAAATCCACGCAGAAAAAAATCAAAAAGAAAATTTAAGTAGGTCCTCTGGGTTCTTCTTTAGTGAAACTGATGTGTATCGCAAACCCACCCATACAGACCTGTATTTGCATTTTGATTCCCATCACCCACTGGAACACAAGTTAGGAGTCATCAGAACGCTGTACCACAGAGCAGACAGCGTCCCCATAAACCTAGGGGCCAGAGAGAAAGAGAAGTAACACACAAAACAAGCCCTGGAGTAGTGCGGTTATCCTAATTGGGCTTTTCTGAAAGCAGACAAGAAACCCAAACAGGATTCCAGCCAACAACCAGCTGAAAATGAAGACCCTAAACCCAGACCCAAACCAGTCGTCATTCCGTATGTGGCGGGACTTTCAGAGAAACTGAGACATTTATTCTCTAAACATGACCTTCCAGTGGCTTTCAAATCCCAAAACATGTTACAACAAAGATTAGCTCAACCCAAAGATCCAGTTCCCCAGCAAAAACAGAGTAATATAGTATATGCTGTTAAGTGTCAGGAGGACTGTGATCAGTTATACATTGGGGAAACAAAACAGCCACTTTTCAATAGAATGAGCCAGCACAGATGAGCAACATCATCAGGCCAAGACTCTGCAGTTTACAATCATCTACAGGCCAGCGGTCACTCTTTCAGGGATGAAGATGTTCTCATCCTTGATAGAGAGGAACGTTGGTTTGAGAGATAATTAAAGGAAGCCATTTTTGTGAAGAAAAACAGTCCACCATTAAACAGAGGTGGAGGCCTTCATGTTCAGTTGTCCCCCTCATACAGTGCTGTTATTGCAAGTATGACTCAGCTCCCTGTGAGCAAAAGGTGTGAATTACGGCCCCAACGATACTAAGATGATGGGGCACATGACCCTCTATGAACCATAGAGCTAATCAAGCCTATTGTTAGGCGATGGTCGTTTTTTTGCCTGTGACTACCGGTAACCTGTTTGTCCACCATGTGGAGGCAGTGCTTTTAAGGCTAAGTTCACCTGAAACTCATCCGACTGAAGAAGTCTCTTGAAGGAGAGACGAAATATTTCACTAAAGAAGAACCCGTCCAAAGGACCTACTTTTTTCTTTTTGATTTCCACCTGTCTTTGACCTTGATCTCAGAAGAACCCCCACAAAAGAGACATTTTATATTCTTTAATCAAGATAATGAACAAAATAATAATGTTCTTTATAGTTTTGATTTATATTTTCTTTTAACTAAAAGTTATTATCTAAAAGTATTATCTAGCTATTATCTAGAACTAGTCAAATCTTTTAAATATACTTTATCAATTGCATTACTGCAACTAAAACATAAGTTAACATGAGTAATTGTAGCTAGTGCAGTAACATACAAAATTCAGTAAATGTAACTGAAATTACAAGTTGGAAAAACAGCAATTTTAAGTGAAAAGTACATAAAATATTGAGGATCGTAATGAAATAATTAGCTGATGTAACTGATTGCAAGAAGGTCAATCAACTAAAAATGTTTCATTTAGCTAATATTATATATACTTTATATAAAATAATTATTTTATCTATTTAATTGCATGTGTAAAATACTACATATACAAAGACAGGTTAATATTTTCAAGAATACACAGCGGGTAAAATAAGTATTGAACACGTCAACATTTTTCTCAGTAAATATATTTCTAGAGGTGCTAATGACATGAAATTTTCACCTGATGTTGGTAACAACCCAAGTGATCCATACAT
>NW_013953002.1:0-2503 GCF_001266775.1 Austrofundulus limnaeus | reverse complement strand
ATATGAGTGAGAGCAGGACTGCTCAGGACCGTGACTCCAGCTAGATGAAAAGAACCTTTTTATGAACCTGAGAAGAATTTTGAAACATCATCTGCTGAGAGTGAGTACAGAACAGCTTCAAGATGCCTCCTTACTTTTCCAAAGAGGATTTCTGCCAGCTTCTCCAAAAGGTGAATGTGTTGGAGCTCAAGATTCATCGTTTGGAAGAGATGAATGCTTTGGAGAACTCAACATGCATTCAAATGGATGAGAAGGCTGAGAGGAGAGATCAACATGGAGAGGAGATGGAAGCTGCTTCTGAGTGTAAAACTGTATGGAAGTCTCTTTGTGTCAGATCAAAAAATCTCTCATGAAGGATTCAGCTCTTAGATGACAATGAATGGCCAGAATTACAGAGAATGTCAAAAATGTCCTCATGCATTTCCACCTTTTAGGAAGGGGGTTATAAAATACTTGGTCCCTTTGTTCATGTAAAAGCCCTGTCACACGATGACATTTTAGACAACTTTTTTTATACACTGTATTTGATCCCCTGGTGGGGAAATTAAGTCTGCATTTTACCCATCGCACATGTGAAAACACATGTGGAGCGATAAAAATGTTGGTTCAGCGGGTCATGACCAAGACGGCAGCTTAACTTCAGTGCTAATCAACRGTTTTACAAAAACAACCCAAAAACACATTTATATTTAACTTCAAGTGAGACTTTATTGAAGATGGAGGCTAGGATTGTCTCAAGATGGAGGAAAACAACTGGTGCACCGATAATTAATGAAGAAGAACAACGAATCAACCGTAGTCGCTCGCCGGCCCACGAGGCAGAGGAGGGGGAAATGGAGGAGGCTAGCTTGAATAGCATACTTGCAGAACTTAGAGATTTCAGACGAGACAACAAGCRGCAGCTTCTGGAGATCCAACAAGAACAGCGTCGAACGAACGTTGGGTTAGATGAAGCAGAGGGTCGAATCGAAGAAGTGGAAACAGCCATGCAGGCGGCGTCATCCTTGATTAAAAGACTTCTTAAGCGCCAGGACGACATGGAAGCTAAACTCATTGATCAGGAAGGCCGTGCACGCCGAGATAACATAAGGATTTATGGTATTCCCGAAAAGGCTGAAGGTAACAACATTGAGGGCTTCGTAGAAAAACTGCTTCGAGACTGTTTGGATCTCCCACAAGATGCTGAGCTCAAAATTGAAAGAGTTCACAGAGCGCTGGCTCCCATAACCATCAATGCGCAATCAAAGCCTTGCTCGATCATTGCAAAGTTCGCCAGTTACAAAATAAAGGAGGAAGTTATTCGCAAAGCCTGGCAGAAAAAACAATTACAGTACAACGACAAGCGCTTCTACGTCGATCACGATTATCCGCCAGCTATTCTCAAGAAACGTGCAGAGTACAATCAAGTAAAGAAGATACTGAAGGAGAAAAAAATCAAGTTCCAAACCCCCTACCCAGCAAAGCTACGTGTGTTCTACAGTGAGGAGACCCGCATGTACCGGACCGCAGCGGAGGCTACATCAGACATGGCGTCATGAGGATTCCCGGTCACGGTCATCCGTCCCCCGGTCAACCCGATCCAGCAGGAGCTACAACAACTTTCTTCTTGGCAGGCGGCTGGGTAYCGGGAGGCGGAAACATCGAGCGACGCACAAACCCAGGAGTGTGAGGACTCCCGACGGCGGATTAAAGAAAAGCTACAAGAATACAAGCGTCAACCTCCGGCAGATAAGTGACTATTCTAAGAAAATTGATGTCATTTCAGGGTTTAATTGTCCCCTTGTTTACTCTGGACATAATCACAGATTTAATGGTTGAAGCACATAATACTCTTGGTCAATGGCTAAAACTACAACACAGCCATTTCAGTGGGCCCCACCATACACAATGAGTGGGCTTTCCCCCGACTGGAGCGCTAACATCTCAAACTCCTTTAAGTGTCAGTTCTTTAGAACCTCTGCTCTGGAAGCAAATCTTCTGTTAAAGACTATTATATTTTTGTTATGCTCATGTTTCACTGTTATTGTTGTGGGGGTACATCTTAGTTTTAGTAGTGGAAAAATATATACGGTTTTGTTCTGTGATGAGACACTTTCTGAAGGAAATATAGGCAACCATGATGGACTGGCAAACCTTAAAATTAGCATCATTTAATGTAAATGGGGTTCTTAACCCCATAAAGAGAAATAAGATACCATCTAAAATGAAAAAAGAAAATGTGCAGATACGTAGCTATGTTGCAAGAGACACATCTGACATCTGGGGAACATGAAAAATTAAAAAGGATGAGCTTCACCAAAATGTATTACTCATCGTATGAATCTGGCCATAGATGGGGCGTAGCCACATTAATATCACAGAGAGTTCCATTTGAATTTATTTCTGAAACCAAAGACAAATGTAGGAATATGCTGTTTGTCGATGTTATGGACAATGCTATATCATAAATACCTTGTAATTATTAGCATAACAAAGGGGCACCACCTGATTATTTCAGGAAATA
>NW_013953001.1:318312-322030 GCF_001266775.1 Austrofundulus limnaeus | reverse complement strand
GCGCCCTGGGGGCCCGGACCTCTGTGCCCTTTCCTGGATCTGCTCTGTTGTGGCGGGTGCCGGTGGGGCCCATGAGTTTGTCGCTGCTGGCCTGGGGGCTGTGCGTGTGGTCGCTGGGGGACTCTCCCAGTTCTCCCCTATGGTCTGATCTGCGGGGTGGGTGGGCAGATCTTCCCGTGCGGGTGCCCCTTGGGGCTCTGCGCTCGGGATCCCTCTCGGGCCCTTGGGCTCTGGTCTTCCCTACATCTGCCTCGTGTCTTGGGGGTTGGGTCTCCGGTCCTCCACAGTCACTATTAAATATTCCATTGGAGAAATCTTGTATATACACGCATGTTCACAACTGCTCACAAACAGGTGTTCTGATCCGGGGGTTCTGAACGGTCACTGAGTGTGTATATATGTCTATGTGTATATACTGACAATATTTATGAATGTAGGCATGTATGTATGTATATCTCTATATATGTATGGGTATGTGTGTATTTTTATATATGCCCTCCATGTATTTTTCCATTTATTTTTCAGGTGAGCGGACAGATGTTGGGTGTGTGGTCCTGTGTTTTGTTGGTGTATATTTAATATACTTCTAATCGCTATTTCAATCTTTCTATCTTTCTAATTACTTCTCTCTCTGTTTTTCTCTCTGTCTCTATTTTCTCTTCACTTAAAAAAAGAGTCACTGATGATGAAGAAATAAATAAACTAAATAAACTAATATTTGGTTTCGTTTTCTACTGAAGTGACAAAAAAAAGAAAAAAGATACAGCCAATGAGACACTAATGAGCAGACGATGGAGAACATCTGAGCAGGTAGTTGTGGGCGGGGCCTGAGCAGAGGCAGACAGGAGAAACTGAAAACCTAGAAGATAAACTGAAGCAACTGAAAACCTGTGGATATGTGAAGAACACAGATCCTGACAGTTCTGGACCAGTTTTTATCAAACTTGTTGGAGATCCAGGTCTTGGTCCAACACCTGATTCAGGAACTACAGAACGTCTGTAGAAGCCTGTTAATCACCCACTCAAGTTTAAACAAGGTGAGCCTGTAGTTGGAAGGTTGCCGGTTCAACTRCCTGGACCCACAACAAAAATGTGGGAGGGAAACCCTCATTTGCCCCACTCTGGGCCCTTGAGCAAGGCCCTTAACCCTTTAGCTGCTCCCAGGTGCCCCTAAATGACAACCATGGGAAAAATGCAGAGAATTAATTTCCCTTCTGAGGAACAATAAAGGTTAATAAAATAAAAKTTAAAAAGTGGGTTTGTTGCAGCAGAGAAACCTCTAAAACATACAGGACRAGGGRCCTCATGTATAAARGGTGCGTACGCACAAAAAAGTTCTGTGCGCCAGGTTCTACGCCCACGTTGGGATGWATCAAAACCAARGTTGCYTGAAAGTGTGCGTATATTTACGCACACTTTTCACCTGCTGTGAGAATGTGCGGCAAAGCTTTTCAGTCGACAGTTTTAACTCACAAAGTCATGAATCTGAGCTGAATCCACAGAAATTTGACTCTGTTGTGTTTTCTGGACGTAAGGAGCGTCTGAACACAGTGTTACATTTTTATTTTAGTTTGAGTTTTTATTGTTTAAACTGAACGATGATGAAACTGAACCCCGGGACTGAAAATCAGTTAACCTCAGACAAGAAAACAGATCAGTCTAAAACTGATCAAAGAACCTCAGTCCAGTCTGTAAACTGGTTTTATATTTTTGTCACATAGTTGGAAACCGTTTGGGTCTCGGGCCGGAAAAACTCGACACATTATGTGCGACATAAAAAATAATAATAATAAAATAAAAAAGGCTGAAGAGAGGGAGCAAAATAGTGGCTCACTCTACGGTAAGAATAATTATTTTTTCTGTTTGTAACCTTCTGACTGATGCTGAGCTGAGTTGTGGTCGGAGCGCAGCAGCTGTTATTTGGGTAGATTCTCGTACCAGGCGCGCACACCCTCGCCACCTGGGAAGGTGTTCATACGTATATGTCAACCCCTTTGGACATTTACCATCTAATGAGCCTCAAAAATCTAAATTTTTTGCTAAAAATCCATAGGCTACCACTGGTACCCGCTCGTGGGGGTGGGGTGGGGGTCCGTGGAGATGACAGCGCCTGCTGTAACGCAGGAGCAAAGGAGAGAGGAAAAAGTGGATAGCGCAATGGTTATTGTTTTTTTTTTTTTTTTTTTRWTTTTTWTTRWTTTTTTTAAACGTCCYTTCAACYCCGTGTTCAWCTAAATAGACAACAACTAACCAGYRTTCAARATCACATTRGGGAGATGTCTGTAAATTTCAGGAAAATCTCAGGCTTTGGTTATCACATGTGAATGTGCTACATAAAACAATGTCACCCCACTCCTTATTTAGACAGTTTCCTCACTCATTCTCCATTTAAAGTATAATTTCCCTGCATCTAAAAATCATTTCTGGACACATTTACATCTGTTTTACAGATTTAAATGGAGGCGTGTCAGGGGAGGTGTCTCAGCTCCACGTTCATTGGGATGTATAAAGGAAAGGTGTGCAGCAACCTGTGCGCACACTTTTATTCATCTGAATGTTTTTGGAGCAGCGCACTTTTCTAAATTTGTCCATACGTCAACTTTTAGTGTGAAAGCTGAGCAATCCTTTATGCAAGAGGCCCCTGGGCTGACTGAGTTAGATTTCTGTAGGCTGCTGTTGATTAATGTTGGTAGCCATCTTGATATAAGACGACTACTTTGTAAAACATAAATCAAAACAATATGGTTTACAAATTATTTTCAACCTGTATTCATTACAATACACTACAAAGACAAGATACTTAATATTCAAACAAATAAACATGTTTATTAATTTTTTTTTAAATATTGACTCATTTTGAATTTGACACCTGTAGGTCCTGTGCAGCCTTCCTTCTGGGTCTCAGTCTGTCTGCAGAGATGCTGTGGGGACGAGTCTTCTCTCAGAACAGCTCCAAGAAGACAAAACAACACACAGTGTGTGTTTGTGTGTGATCAGAGGAGCAGAAACTGAGCCAGCTGACAAACAGCTGAGGAGTGTGTGTCTTCAGTCCAACAATATGCTGCGTGTTTGAACAGGAGAAGGAAAACAGATTAAATCTATTTGTTTCTTGATATTTTCTGTTGGACGGAGGTTTGATCTGAAATGAGACTCATTTAGTTGTTCACACATCAACAACAACAGATTGCTGAGTGTTTGTATTTCCCCATCAGCTGGTAAATACTGAACAGTTTGGAGTGTGTCCTGCAGTCAGCGTCTCATCCCTCTGTCCTTTCAGAACTGTCCAAAGTGTCTCRGAGACACTTCTGTGGTCATTTATTGTGAAAATCCCTGAGACTTTATTGTGAAACTCCAACATTTTAAGACAAACAAGATAAAGTGAGTCTGCTTTGATTGTTTGTCTTTGTCATGCAGACAGGACAGATCTGACCCATGTTTATGGACTCCACAAGACCTCTGTGTTTAATGCAAAACGTTAAGAACATAGAAGTTCTGTTTTTAATGCTGTAGCCTAGAAAGTGAATTGTGAATCACTGCATGTTTTTAAATTGTTGCAAGTGATAACATAGAAACATGAGGGAATAAACCGCATGTTTACAGGTTTACACATTTACAGGGTTACACCTGTGAGGTGCAGAGAGATAAAGGATCAAATATAGAGGTCTTTCTTCTATGTTTATACTAAAGCAAGGAATGACATTCCTCAAAACATAAAGTC
>NW_013953001.1:315800-317312 GCF_001266775.1 Austrofundulus limnaeus | reverse complement strand
TAAATAAATAAATAAATAAATAAATAAATAAATAAATAAATAAATAACACAAAGGTGCCAGTCAGTGTATAACACACTTGTCTGGTCTAAAATGTAATAACAAACAACATACAGACACATTGTGACAAGTCTAGAGGAGACAACTTTTTATGCAAGCTATATAAAATTACACCAGATTATTACACCACATTTTGTAACAATTGCCGCAAAATGTAATACCGTTATTATATACTGCAGCTGTGAGTATTATAAAATGTGTTGAAGACTTTTATTACGTTGTGCGTCAWTTATTACATAATGCAGTTTTAACACAATTTTATTACATTTTGAAGCCTGATTTTATTACATTATTACATAATATGCTGTTATTACAAAATGAGGTCTTACAGACGTTGACTCCACTTTCCTCCCATTCATTCTTTATTTATTTTCTTCTGCATTTTCTGGTTTGGAGACATATTGCTTTAAGTTTTCTGTTTTGACGCTTTTATGTCTTCCTTGGTCTACAGTATGTTTTTTAACAACCTTCCCATGTTGTTTGGTCCAGATTTTAGACACAGCTGACTGTGAACAGCTAACATCTTTTGCAACATTTTATGATGATTTACCCTCCTTTAAGAGTTTGATAATCCTCTCCTTTGTTTCAATTGACATCTCTGGTGTTGGAGCCATGATTCATGTCAGTCCACTTGGTGCAACAAGCTGTGATCATTCCTTTTTAGATGCAGACTAACGAGCAGACCTAATTTAATGCGGGTGTTATAGTTTTGACAATGAAAATTTACAGGGTGATTCCATAATTTTCTCCTCAGAATTGAGTAATTCCATTTTTTTTTGTTTTCCTCTGCTTGGTCCAAAAAAATTAACCGATTARAGCTGCGTTTCCATTGACCATGAAAATGCGCAAATTAGAATTTCGAAAATAAATTTGCTCAATGGAAACACGTCAGTTTAGAAAAAAATTACATTTTTCGACAAAAATTTTTTGAGCTAGGATGAAGTGATATTTTGGCCGTATCGAAATTGGTGTTTTTCTCAAAACTGCAATGGAAAAAAATTTTTCACATCACGGGAGTCACATGATCAACAACCGGCTGTTTCTACTGGTGAAAAAGACAATGGTGAAGAAGATAACAGGAAGTAGAAGTAGTAGTAATATCGCAGGAGTAGTATAAAGTACCGTATTTTTCGGACTATAAGCCGCACCGGACTATAAGCCGCACCCGCCATTTAAAAAAAAAAGCGCAAACATCAACATATAAGCCGCACCGGACTATAAGCCGCACCCGCCATTTTTAAAAAAAAACACGTGAACATCAACATATAAGCCGCACCGGACTATAAGGCGCACTCCCCACCCCCCATCACTAAAAACAAAAACAGCCGCACCCCCCCATCCCCCATCAGTAAAAACAAATACAAAACAGTACACCTAAAATTGTGGTCAAAAAAGTGAATTCAACATCACATTTATTTTTAAGAAAAAGGTTGGCAAGTTCACCGGTACAAAAT
>NW_013953001.1:311108-314800 GCF_001266775.1 Austrofundulus limnaeus | reverse complement strand
ACAAACATATTCACGCCTGACTTTAATAGCATTTCTTACTTAATGGAAACGCCACAGTTGCGAAACTGTGTTTTCGACATTAACAGAATATCGACAAAGTTTTGCGCACATTTGCAATGGAAACACAGCTAATGACAGCCGCAATTTTTTTCTTGATTTCTTTTAGTGTTTCTTAAAGCCAGAAAGTTGCCATTCAAAATGACTTTAGTTTTGTGTCATGTCTGTGATCTGCATTTTTTTTCTACAAAATTAAACAACTGAATGATCATCCTCTGAGGCCAGTGATTCCATGATTTTTGCCAGGGGTTGTAGTTTGTCTAGTTTTGGTAAAAGGAATGAACAGATTATGTTGTAGGTCACGTGTCTGAGAAGCTGAATTGAGGGCTTTAAACTGTGCTGGGAATTTTACAACACATAATTTAAATGATTTAAAAACAGATTCTGTTTAATGTTTTAATAGGATGTTTGAATTTCTTCATGTTGCTGTGGTGCCTGAGTTCTGAGCTGGTGTTAATGAAGCACCTTCACGCCTGTGACGTCAGTAAATCTGAGTCAGAATCATTTTGCCGTCCTGCTGCTGCCCTCTTTAGTCCTGACTGGAGACAACAGAAAAGCTCAAGCAGGAAGTTTCTGCACCCCGCAACCCTCAGCTGTGTGTGAAGAAGCAAAGCTCAGGCTGTGTAAATACATAATGATGCTCAGGTCAAGTATTTGATACAGAGGTGAGTTCTCCAGCCTCCACCTCTGCAGGAGGAGTTCAGAAACAAAGCTGCCACCACGCAGAGCATCTAAACATTGTTCAACGGGGATCAGGCTTCCCACGTTAGATCTGCAAACTAAATGCTAAGTGCTACAATATTTGATTATCAACCTGCAGCTGCTTCACGCTGAGCAGCTCCACAGTTTTAATCCACTTGTGTCAGTGGAGAAAAGGCTTATCTCCACAGTGAGAGCACATGTAACCCTGTGCCATCATCCCACAGCAGGAGTGTTTCATGTGCTGTTTGGATCAAACCACAACCACAAATACAACCTGAAACCTGAGAGCCTCTGTTTGTTCAACACAGCATGTTTGGTTCTGTTCATCTCTGACCGTCAGCAAAGGGCCTGAGTAAGAAAACTCATTTACAGTAATGTTTATTAACCTTTAGGCGTAAAATACCATAAAACGCCTTAAAAAAGTAGACACAAATTAAATGAAGTACTGCTTTTGAACCCTTTAGAGTAAATTCACAAGCTTTGTCTCTTTTTAAAGCTAATAATCTGAAATTTTAACTTCAGCATGTTGTGATTTGTGTCTGTGTTAATGTTTTATTTTAGTTTTCTGTCTTATCTGTTTTCTTCCTCCTGTCTGCCTGTGCTCCAGCCCCGCCCACTCACACCTGATCCTCATGTTTCTCCCCCAGGTGTTTCCTGTTTGTACTCATTAGTTTCTCCTTTATATTCTGTTCTCTGTCTGCAGTCTTTGGTCAGKTCTTTGTTCTCTGTTGTGTTGTTCCCGTTCATGTCATTATCTCAAGCTAAACCTTAGTATCTTGTTTGCTGCCACGCCAGCTTTTTGATTTTGTTTAATAAAGACCTTTGCACCCCTTTTTATTTTTTTGCCAAGACCATTTCAGTTCTGCACTTGGGGTTCTAACCAACCTAGCCCTTCATAACACAGCAGTCATATTCTTTGTAACTGTAACTAGTATTTAGTATACTGAAGTAAAAATACACAAAAATCAAGATATTTTCTCTCTAAATTTTTATTTTTTATTTAAAAAGTTTCACAGAACATGGAGGCAATGAGATATTATCAAAGAAATTTTACTGGGCTAAAATATTAATTCCCAACTATTACCAGTTCAAATTTAACAGTAGCACGAAATATGAATATTTGAGACACAGTACAATCCAGCATGTCTCTTTTGTATATTTGTACACATGTACAATGTGTCCAGACTGTACAGTTTGTCAACACTAATTTCTAAATGCTTCAACACACAGACTTCACTCTGGGCTCAAATTATAAAGATAAAACCCCCACAAAACACATTCTACCATCCATATTTACTCACAGCATGATTAAATTTAAAAAAAATAATAAATATTAATACCATCTGGAGTACATTCCACCAATTTTCACAACCAGACTGGCCAACAAACACAAATATATCCTTCTTTTTTTTTCAAAGCATTAACATTCCACACAGATTATTAAACCACCAGCAGCAAAAAATATTTGTTTTTCACTCACATTTGATGCATATTTGTCCTCAAATATGATGGAATTAGCGATCCAAAATGGCCAACCGGAAGTCTTTTTATCCAAACATTTTTACTTCTCCTGGCCACAAATATCACTCTTCCATGTCTTGAAGCACTCGAAACACTTAATAACGAATATATTTTCATCTTATCAGCAGGTTTAGTCAGCTAATTGGCCAAAAAAATGATGAAAAAAAAAACGTTTTCCTGTGAGCGTAGCTTCGTTTAGTAGCGTAGCGCGAATACCTAAAAATGGTGACCAACTCCGTGTTTACCTCATCTGTTCACTAAACAAAGTTCCCATCCCCTCAATATATATATACCAAATGAAAGGTACGGTGATTGGCTACACAGCTGTGGCATCAGAATGAAGCTCAGAGCTGATTGGCCAATTCTACTGTCAATCAAACCCAGGATGGTGGAAACCGGAAGTTGGTCACTTCTCATGTATTATTGGCTCTGGACAGCCAATACTTGAACCCAGTTGGTCAAATGAGGTGTCAATCAAAAGAGGAGGGCCTAGACAGATGGGAGACCATAGAAGGGTTTGATCAGCTTAGTCTGGTCCTTGAAAAGTGTTCCAAGAAGGGAGTCCAGTAACATGAGAAAGTGTCTTTAGAGCTTTTCCGAAGTCTCTCCATCTGTATCATGGACATCATGTCCGTCACCCACAGGTGGAAGGAAGGAGGAACAGAGGACCTCCAGTTTCTTAGGATTAGTCTCTTGGCAACAATCAGTCCCAGTTCTAGTGGCTGCCGCATTACAGCAGGTATAGTCCCCGGCACCCGAGGGCATCCAAAGATTATAAGTCCTGATTCAGGTTGTAAGAGAGTCTTATATGCCTTGGAGTACCAATCAAATATTTTTGACCAAAGACCCGTTAGTGAAGGACAAGACCAAAAAGCATGAGACAGTGTGCCTTCAGACATGTTACACCTGTCACACATTGGAGAGACAGAGGGGTAAATCTTGTGCAATCTGACCTTTGAACAGTATAGCCGATGTGTGATTTTAAACTGAATTAACTGATGCCTACTGTTTATTGAACAGGAGCTGATTTTAGAAAGGCACCTGTTCCACAAGGGTTCAGGGATTGTTAACCCCAGCTCCTTTCCCCAAGCTTCCCTCATTTTTGTGGTGTGTGCCTCCGTTCGGTCARCAAATAGATCTGTAATTGTTTTAATAAGATGTCTTGCGTCAGTGGGGCTCCCTAGCATGTCATCAAGGCCGTGCTTGATCAGGAGAGTGTCGAAGTTCTGAATCTTTGATTTCACGTAATGCCTAGCCTGCAAATATCGGAAGAAGTGTAAATGGGGTGTAGTGGCTGAAGATCCACTTATCAAGATGAAAAATAAAGAGGAGAAATCGATTCTTGGCCAGCCAGAGGGAGTTTATTTGAGTTCAGTCAGTAACAGCTTCAACCGACAGATCAGACCTTTCAA
>NW_013953001.1:302930-310299 GCF_001266775.1 Austrofundulus limnaeus | reverse complement strand
GCTGAGAGGGGAGAGGAATCACTTTTTAAATTAGAAAATATTTATTACCTCTTGGGCCCGGACTCCTTTTCCCTCTCAGCCGAGTGACATCAGCAGGCCAGTTTCTCACCCACGTTGGTGCGCCAAATGTAGTGGCTGAAGACCCACTTATCAAGATGAAAAATAAAGAGGAGAAATCGATTCTTGGCCAGCCAGAGGGAGTTTATTTGAGTTCAGTCAGTAACAGCTTCAACCGACAGATCAGCCTTCCAACTGAGCTGACGCAGTTAGAAAACCGTAAGCTTTTATACCACGTTATCTTTGCCAGAAAAAGGGTGGGCTTTTTCCCAGAAATGGGTGGAAATATAACACCACCCAATAGAACCCCTTATGATGTCAACTTTTCCAGGATATTACACAAGATGTTTTCGTGACCCCTATTCTGACTTTTTGTTCTCAAAGTTATGGCTAAAGCCTCAACAGGGGCAGATTATATTTTTCTTTCAATAGGCTGAATGATGCAAACTTGTTGCCAATATACAAGTCCTTAATTGACACCAACCCCCTTTCCTTCCAGTCGTGATAAGCTTTATCCTGCCAAGGAGGCAGAAAACTGTGGTTAAAACATAACGGCGTCTGTACAGATGTATTTGGTARTGCAAGGAAACTTCTGATCTGATTTAGGATTCTAACTTCATGTTTTAACACAAAGCTCAGGTTTCGGTAGGCTTCTGGCTTTTCATGGCAGGCAAACAACATAGCTGGTAGGGAGGAATTATTCACCAGTTTGGATTCCATCTTGACCCACAAAGGAGTATCAATCGCTGGGTTACCTGGGAACCCCTTCTGCCAGAAGGTTAGTGCTCTGCTGTTGGCAGCCCAATAATAGTGTTTGAATACAGGTAGGCCTAGCCCTCCCTCCTCCCTCGGCTTCTGTAAGTGTACTCTAGAAACCCTAGCATTTTTTCCCATTCCATATGTAGGATTGAATGATCGAATCCAATTCTTTAAAGAAGACTGCTGTAAGATAAATAGGAAGATTTTGACATAAATACAAGAACCTAGGTAGGGAGATCATTTTAACTGAATTAATGCGTCCGATCATTGACAGGGGCAAAGTTTTCCAGTACTCAATGTTTTGCTTTAATCCTGATATAAACTTAGCAAAATTTAGTTTAAATATAAGTTTTGAGTCTTTGGGTACAGTAAGGCCTAAGTAGGTAAGGTGGCTCTCAACCACTTTGAGTGGGACTTTTTGTAGAAATCCTAATGAGTACGAATTGGATAGAGGCATCAATTCACTCTTTGACCAATTGATTGTATATCCAGAAATTTTACTAAAAGATGTAATCAAGCTGAGGAGGAAGGGGACAGATTTTACTGTGTCATATAAATATAATATCACATCATCAGTGTATAGACTGATGACTGTTTCAACACCACCGACTCGAAGGCCTTCAATATGCGGGTGCTCCCTTATCGCCACAACGAGTGGCTCCAGCGCAATTGCAAAAAGAGCTGGAGACAGTGGGCAGCCCTGCTGAACTGAACGATACAGGCGAAATGGAGCTGACCGATCATTATTTGTCAGGACGGAGCAAATGGTTTCTTGATACTGTATATCAGTTGCACCCAGGAGATGAAAGTCTTGCCGAAACCGAATCTGCGCAATGATTCAAACATGTACGGCCATTCAACCTGGTCATAGGCTTTACAGTATGTGCATCACGGGCCAGAATAGAGGCATTAGTGTTTCTATGGTCAAGGTATACTATATTAAGCAATCGTCTTACATTGAAAAAAGACAATCTGCCAGGGATAAACCCAGTCTGATCAGGATGGATAACGGATGCCAAGCATTTGTTCAGTCTAGCGGCCAAGATTTTTGTGATTATCTTGCGATCAACATTTTGCAGTGCAATCGGGTGAAAGCTAGCTGGATCAGTTTTATCCCTCCCCTTTTTAAGAAAAAGAGAAATGTTAGCCTCGTAAAGAGTTTTGGGCAGTTTTCCATCCTTTTTTGAAGCAGACATCATTCTAAACAAGAGTGGTGCAAGAAGGTCACAAAATTTCTTATAGAAATCCGAGCCAAAGCCGTCCGGCCCGGCAGCTTTACCAGATGGAAGAGATTTTATAGTGTCTCTGACCTCTTGAAGTGTCAAGTCAGACTCGAGGTAGTCTCTGTCAGGCTTATTCAGTTTAGGCAGTGGGAAGGATTCGAAAAAATTATTAAAATCGGATTGTGTTGCATTATTCTCGGACGAATACAGTGTGGCGTAGAACTCTCTAAATCTGCGATTTATGTCAGTAGGATTGGTTATGAGTGTGCCGGTTTTTGACTTAATGCTATAAATTGACCTTGTGGCTTGGGCACGCTTCAGTTGTAGCGCTAACAGTTTACCAGGCTTATCTCCAAGCTCAAAATTCTTTTGTCGTAGTTTCCAAAGCAAATTACTAACCTGGCTGCTCATAATTCCATTATATTCATATCTAAGTTTGAGTATTTCCTTACAGTCATCRGGTGATTCAGAGATTTGGTACTTTCTTTCCAAGTTGGAGAGGGCACAGATGATTTCAGACAGACGTTTCTCTCTTTCTTTTTTAAGGGCTGAAGTGTAGGAGATTATTTCACCATGCAAAACTGTCTTTAATGCTTCCCATAAGATGGAATCTGATATTTCGCCATTATCATTTATTTCTATAAAGTCCTTTAATTTAGAGGTTATGCTTTTAATAAAGTTATCATCACTGAGAAGATTTGCGTTATGTCGCCAGGATGCCTGTGAAGGGAGAGATTTAAAGACATAGCTAGAGGGCAATGATCAGAAATCAGAATGTTATGATATTTAGAATCTGCAATTTGAGAGACGAGATTGTTACTTATTAGAAAGTAATCGATCCTGCTGTAAGATTTATGAACATGAGAGTAAAATGAGTAATCTCTACTTGTAGGATGTTGAGCCCTCCAAATATCAACCATATTCCTAGATTTGAGAAGATTATTTAGAAGTTTGGTTGATGCCAATTCTGATGCTGGTCGTTTAGATCAGTGGTTCCCAAACTTTTTATCTTCTGACCCACAAAATATCCATGGCAAAAACTTGTGACCCCAAATATTACTGCTCTGAGTACACGAACTTCGTTAATAACCCTAAACACACAGGCTTTTTGACAATCTAAACAGCTTATACACAAATATAAATACTTATTTTTACTTATTTTGTGTTTTTGTAATAATTATAGGGAAAATATTACATCAGCAATTATTTTATTACCCTTTAAATTGATTTCTGGAGATTATCCAAGGTGCTTCATGACCCATAATTGGGTCCCAAGCCCAACTTTGGGAACCAAAGTGCAGTGGTTCCCAAACTTTTCAGCTTTTGACCCACAAAATAACAGTAGCAGAGACCTGTGTCCACAACTGTTTTTGGATGATAAACATTTGTATCAGGTCAACAAAACATGGGCATAGTAACAATATTTTTATACTACATTTATCCATTTTAAATATACTAACCTCACTCCTTTGTAACAACTAAGACAAAAATGTAATTAATTCAGAAAATCTTTTCAGGACCCCACCTTGATGTTTCGGGAMCCCACTTTGGGTCCCGACCCCAACTTTGGGAAACACTGGTTTAGATGATCTGTCAAGAAAGGGATAAAGATAACAGTTCAAATCCCCTGCTATTATTACGTTTGAACAGCCATCATCTGGAAGCAGGTCAAAAACTTTTCTAAAAAAATAGGATCATCTGATTTTGTCCCGTATACATTATGGAGAGTTAATGGTTTCGAGTTTATGGTGCCAGTTACCATCACGTACCTGTCCATTGGGTCACTGACGACAGACGATGTCTGAAATGGGATATTTTTTCTCAATAATATAGCCACACCACGAGCATGTGAGGTGAATGGCGACTGGTATATTTGAGACACCCAGCTACACTTCAGTCTATGTTGTGCATCTTTTCTAATATGGGTCTCTTGTAGAAAAATAATGTCTGCAGCTAAGGACTTAAGGTGTGTAAAAACTTTTCCCCTCTTTATTGCAGTACCAAGACTTTTTACATTCCATGAGATCAATTGCAGATTTTTCCCTTCTGTCCGCCCACCGCCGCGAACATCAGTCATTGTAGGAGTATATTGTCAGAGCTAGCAGTTTTGATGCAGAGTGGTACAAACGAGTAAAGCATGTGCATCTGGGTAAAACAAAACATCTTCCCCCCTTTTAACGAAGCAGGAGCTGCCGGACAGATAGCGGACCGAACTCAGTCAAGCCACGACACCCTCCACCACAACGATCATTACACTGAAATTGAACTAGACAACTCTATTCTGTTTTCTGAAAGAACAGACCTGGATCTTTCAAAATGCACCCGAAACGTCAGCGTCTGTATGTTATTAGAAAATATAGTTCGTCAAACGAGCCAATGCTTAACGGAATTAGCTCACCTTAAGACTGCAARGAGAAAAAACAAGGACTAAATAAATGTACCACACAGGCTCACTAGTCCTTTTCAGTCGTGCTTCCCTTCCTCCGCAGGTGAGCCGCCTCTGCCCGAGCTGGGTCGTTGAATACCTCATCGGGGTTACCATCCTGCCATTGCACCAGCAGCCGGGCTGGGTAGCGCAGCTGGAACTGATCCCATCCCCTCTCAAGGCTTGCATCGCATTCCGAAAGGCGCAGCGCTGGCTCATTACTTCGCTGGTGTAGTCTGGGAAAATCAAAGCTTTGTTCCCCTTGTATTCCATCGGCGGCGTCCTGGCGAGGCGTAGAATTTGCTCATTGCTCTGAAAGTGATGCATTCGGGCTATGATGGTGCATGGTTTCTCACCCGCCACAGGCTTGGGCCACAACGAGCGGTGTGCGCGGTCAACCTTCAGTGGATGCAGGAAATGTTGTTTGCCCAGTAGTTCGGGGATAAGCTTAGAGATAAACTCTGTTGGCCTCCCTTCTTCTGAGTTTTCCTTGATGCCGACAATTTTGATGTTATGTCTTCAGGAGCGGGTCTCCAAGTCCAGTAACTTAGTTTGCTGCTGGGACACAAGCTTTGTGAGCTCCTCACATTTCGTTTCAAGTTCTCCCATACGCTCCTCGTGAGCCTTGGTTGCTAATTCTTGGCCAACCATGCAGTTCTGCAAGTCAGTCTGTGCAGCGAGGACAGATTGGAACTTAGCTTCAAGGGCGTCGAAGCGCTCGTCCAATTTCTCAAGAATTGACGCTGACATAGTTTTACATATTTCCTGGCACAACTCGAGCAGCTGGGTCTTGCCCCCTGGAGCACTGTCTCTGGGTTTGCTCTCGGTCCCGCCAGTATGGCCACTGCTTACGTTARCATCAGCCTCGCTAGCGTTAGCACCGCCAATGTACCCGTCCATAGTCTTGTTTTTCCCGGAGTTTGTGGCTTTCTTCAACGGCGACATGATGCCTGGTGGCTAGCCAAAGATGTAACATCGAAAGTGCCAGCTTCTGGGTGCTTTTATCGTGGTATTTAGTGATTTACTTAAAGTTGCGGTAGAGAGCGCAAATCAACACGTCTACATCTTACAGCTGCGCACTAGCGCCCCCTTTACTCTCAGCTTTTGACTAAGAATTATTTTACACTTAAGTCCACTCTTAGCAGCATTCTTAAGAGGAATTCTAAGACATTTTATAAATACAGGCTCAGATCCAGTATCAGGGACTTTGATGCAGAGTCTTCTCAGGTAAAGAGAAGCCAGACAGGTCTCAAGACAGGGGTTTTCACAGATTTTTCAGAAGTATTTTTATTCACACTCAAATCTTTTCTTATTTTGTTATTATCTCTACTTAGGTCCAAAAGAAAATTGGAAATGATAATATTTTGTATTTGATCAAGAGATGACTGAGCACAAAACTGTCATGAATGTTTAAAGATGTAGTTTATATTTAGGCATTTGTTTATTTGTTGATTATTTATGTTCAAGTATTTAACTATATTATTTGTGTTCTTAAAAGCAGCAGCTACAGTTCATGTCATTTTTATTTAGCTTATTTTTCACATTTGTGTAATCACATTTGACTAAAATGTTGTGTTTCATGCTATGTCACTTTCTTTGTTCATGACATTAAATGAAATTATGTGGCTTATTGCCCAGCTACCAGGTCAATTTTGTGTTTTTGATCATTAAAGGAAAGGTGCCCTGGAGGCGGGGCAAGATGGCGGAGGAGTAAGTCGTGTGTCGCGTGGGCTCCCGCTCCGACTTGTTCTGTTTGTTGTTCTATATTAAATGTCCTTGCTGTTTTGGACATTTGGTCTGTCCGGACTCGACCCCTGAGTGATTCTTGCCTGRAAGAGTAGAAGAATGGCGACAAACTCGAGGAAAGGCAAACATTCAAGGTCGATGGCTGTTAGGCCCGACGCCGCCCCGGAGCAGACTGCAGCTAGGACCGGACTTTCAGCACCCCCCTCTCCCTCCAACAGCGAGGCGGACACACTCTCCTTGAAGTCTGACATTCTTGCCGCTATAAAAACCGATCTCTAAGCTGTGATCAAATCCAAAATAAAAGCGGCTTTGGCTGAAGAGTTTACTCTTATTAAAGGAGAGCTAAAAGTGGTGAGAGCGGAGGTGGCTAACGGCACGATGCTACTGCCCGCAGATCTGGACCACGTGAAACAGAGCGTTAAAGAGGTGGAGGACGGCTTGTCAACCTGGTCCGATGAGGTGGTTTCTCTGCGCACCACCATGTTGGAACTGAAAGAAGTCGATGGGCTGAAAAAGAAGTGTGACGATATGGAAGGGCRCATGAGAAGGTGCAATGTGCGGATTATTGGAGTTCCCGAGACGCCAGAATCCAGCTCCACTTCAGCAGTGGCTGTTCCTGAGTTACTTCTTTTACTTCAAAAGTTTGGAAACATATCTGGTTATAAGGTTAACCTTCAAAAAAGCGAATTGATGCCTGTGACCCCAATAGAAGAGCAGCATATGGGTCCAGTTCCTTTCAAAATTAGCTCAACCAAATTTAAATACCTTGGTATTTGGATTACTCACAGTCACAAAGATCTTTAAATAGCAAACTTTCTGCCCCTCCTGGTGAACCTTAATAAGGACATCGCTACATGGGCATCCCTGCCTCTATCCCTGGGGGGTAGAATCAACGTGATTAAAATGACAATATTKYYCAAATTACTTTATCTATTTCAGAGCGTGCCAGTGTTCCTCACCAGGACTTTCTTTACAAATTGAAATRGTGAATTGTCGTCCTTTATTTGGAATAAAAAAACGTCCACGGATAGGCAGTAAGATGCTACAGTTACCCCATGGTCTTGGTGGCTTGTCACTCCCCAACTTTTTATATTACTACCAGGCGGCCAACATTAGAGCCTTACTACACTGGTTGAGAGACGACAACCCAGTTCCTACT
>NW_013953001.1:300520-301553 GCF_001266775.1 Austrofundulus limnaeus | reverse complement strand
TGTGTGTGTGTGTGTGTGTGTGTGTGTGTGTGTGTGTGTGTGTGTGTGTGTGTGTGTGTGAATATGTACAAAAAAATACATACACACAAGAACCTTTTTGTTTTTGTTATTTATAGAAACATATTGAGCTTTATTTACTCTTATAACACAGGTCTGTTTTCCAGGGGAGGCGTGGGCCTGAGGGCAGTCTATTGTACATGTTTTTTTGGGAGGAAACTGGATTATCTGGAGAAAACTCACACAAGCATGAGGTGAACATGAAGACTCCACACATAAATTCCCCAGGACCAAACTCAGGATCAAATCCAAGACCTTCTTGATGTCTGGCATCGGTGCTGCTGAAATAAACACAAACATACCATCTCTACACATGTTGTCATTCACTCAAAGACCAAAACATGAAAGTSTTATTGAGCTTCAGAAATGAAATGTCTTATTGATTGACTTATTAGATCAMAACTGGAGTGAAGTATATGGTACTAGTGACATTAATACTGCTTATGATAATTTTCTAACAATACTAATGAAATTTTATGATAAAAATTGTCCACTAAAGAAAATAACAGAGAAACAAAAAGAATTGGATAAACCATGGTTAACAAAAGGAATTGTAAAAGTATGTAAAAAGAAAAAACGATTATATCAAAAAATTTTGAAACAGAACTGAATGTAACAGTTGTAACTGTGAAATAACAGTGTATCTAAGATATATAAAAATAATTTAACAAATATTATTAGAAAAATCAAAAAGGAGCACTGTCATAACTTATTGGAGCAGCATAAAAGTAATATTCAGGAAACAGGGAGAGTGCTTAACAACTTAATTAAAAAATGTAGTAAAAGGAAATTAATCCAATTATTATTTAAGAAATGAAACAATTATAGATGATATTAAAGACATTGCAAATGAATTTAATCAGTATTTTGTAAATGTTTGACACGATTTATCAAACAGTATCATGGTGTCTRGAGAGAAAGATAGTCCAGATGAAGGTAATATTATTAATTCAATTGCAAATATCAATTCATTATT
>NW_013953001.1:297341-298634 GCF_001266775.1 Austrofundulus limnaeus | reverse complement strand
GATGGATGGATGGATGGATATAAGAAAGATGTTGATTTGATTTTGATAATGTATGAATAAAAAGTGAAAGTATAAAAAGCTTAGGCTTCTACCTACACTTTTTTCAGTCTATGCCTTGTCTTTTTGACACTGACAGGAATTTAAAGATTGTGTATTATTTAATTTCTGTATTTTTTTCCTGTACTTGCTCAGATGAGCTGGTTTTGGTGATTTTTTGTATTTAAACAATAAAACAATATTAAAATGTTTTTGTTGCTACATTACAACCTTTTTACATTTCCTGTGTTTGAGTTTTATTTTGTTGATATTTTCGTTGTTTTGTTAATATTTTACWGTGGTTTTCTAACCTCTGTTTCTGTCTTCCTCAATATGGAGATGACTCATTATTGGAAAGGTGTTACAGAAATAAAAACGGAGTTGCAGTGGTTGCGTCTGAGTGTGTGTAAATAAATCAAAGGTTATGTGAGTTATTAAAAGCCTGGCTGTCCAAGTCAGTCTGTGATTGTCTGGACCCTCTGACTGCACAGTTCACAGCCCCAACAGGAAATGGTTGGTCTCCATAATCTGATTGAGACGTGTGCAGCTGAGCAGCCACTTGACTGGCTGATATCAGCTAATGGAAGTAAGTAGTTGTTAGTGTCAATATGCTGTCACGCTCGCCTGAGATCCGGCTCACATTATAGGGCTGTGGGTGGCTGGGATTGTTGATAACAAGCTTGGAGTGACATGCAGAGATCCGTGTGGGTCGGCACAGTGCTGTGCATCTCCACAGGTTTTAACCAACAGGCCACCATTAAGGCTGACAACTGAGTCAGYCGCTGCAGACCTCAGGGCTGTGTTCCAACCACCTGGCCCTCCAACACCAAGTGTCACTTCATATGACTCACTTCTGTGGACTTAAGTCATCATTAGGAGGGAAAGTGTAGGATAAGTTCAGTTCAGTGKGGTGACTGATGGAAGCCTTGATTCGCCTGCTGAGGGAAATATAAGATTCTCTGAGGATTTCATTTAATAAAATATTAAATAAAAGCTCTTTAAATTCCTGCTGAAGGTTAAAGGCCTGTCAGTTTGTGAAGGAAGGCATACTGAAGGTGTTGAAGGGATCCACGATTTGTTGTAACATTAGACTTTATTTAATAAACATATATTTTAACTGTAAAATAAAGACTGTAAAAATACTGTAGGCTGTTTTTATAATTTTTTTTAAATAAAAGTTTAAAAATATATTTTAACATGGACTGAGCCATTTTATTTCCACACAAAGCATTCTGGGTAAATGATGATGTGGATAGG
>NW_013953001.1:289770-295654 GCF_001266775.1 Austrofundulus limnaeus | reverse complement strand
TGTGTGTGTGTGTGTGTGTGTGTGTGTGTGTGTGTGTGAGCACCTAATTTGTTAGTTCTGAAAAAGATAATCAGCAAAAATAGGAATTGCATAGATTTTAACATACTTATACAGGCCCATTAATCAGGTTTATGAGTTTTTCCTTTCTGGGTTAAGGCTCCCACATACTTAGGTGTTACTGTGTACTGTCCATGAGCCACACATAATGTCCTTCAACAGTTAAGACTTCAAACTTGAGTGTACTTATCGCCTGACAAATTCCCTTATTTCTCACTATTTCAGCTACACATTCTCACTCCCAACTCGTCACATATTGACGTTTAAGGTAAGGTCTTATTTTGACGCATCAGGTACCCCCCTCGCGTCACTCCTTGACGCCCGCGGCTTTTCCGGGTTGCGCCACCAGGGGGCTTTGGGGCGGGTGTCTGAGGTTAACATGAGGGATCGGGTTTAATGGTTAAGTTTAGGTACTGGGATCAGGGGTAGGATGTCCATGGTTAATATTTGGTCATTTTACGCTTTAGAACATGTTCACCTGAATTTCGTACATTTTCTAAAAATGGTTAATTTTACCTACTAGGGTCAGGGACAGGATGTCTAAAGTGAACTAAGGTAATTTCAGGCTTTGGAACGGTCGTTTTTGCGCATTTTATACACTTTCTGAACATATGACAACAGCTTCCGCCCCATCTCGTCAGTAACTGACGTGAGGGGGTACCCCGCGCGTCAAAATCGGACGTAGAGGGAACCTTGCAAAACGTCAATATGTGACGAGTTGGGAGTGAGAATGGGTTGATTTGTCGGCCGCATTGGAGGAGTCTTCCGTTTTGGACGTCCTTCGTCGCGGCGCTGTGACGTATGCGGCCGACAAATTCGGCCTTCGGAGGACCCGTCCTGCCGTTTTGGACACAGCCAATGATGCAGGTGGAAGTGATGATGAGTGAGGAAGAAGAGTCACTTTAAATCAGAGACAATCTGTCACCTGATTTAAGTTTTTAATAATTAGCCGTTCTGTTTTTGATACTCAGCTGCTTCACTCAGCTTATTCATGACTGCTGGAAGAGTTGTGTTTACGTCAGTCACATGGTATAGCTGCTAAATGTGGGTGGAACATTTTATTTATGTGGGCGGGGGATTTGCTTGATATGGGTGGAACAATTGCTTGATGTGGGTGGGGCATTTGCGCGAAATGGTCGGGGCATTTGCTTAATGTGGGTGGGACATTTGCTTGATGTGGGTGGGGCATTTGCTCGAAATGGGCGGGGCATTTGCTCAAAATGGGCGGGCATTTGCTCGATGTGGGTGGGGCGTTTGCTCGCTGTGTGTGGAGCATTTGCTTGATGTGGGTGGAACATTTGCTTGATGTGGGNCCAGATGTATCTGTATATGTAGACGATTTCAATCCACAATGCTAAATGCATTACAAAGTCAGAGAAGGTTGAAAYCATTCACTCACCATCAGAGGTCTTCATAACAGGACAATCCGTCTGTTATTGTGGTTGAGGGCAAAAGCGTCAATAATCCTGTCATTGTCCAGGGTCCTGGTTCTTAAAGGATTGATAGCAAGAAGTGCCCAGGTTGTGTCARGAAGGACAACTGTGATTTTCTGCTGTTTACTCCTCTCATTCACACACACAGCAGGTTTTTGGTGAGAAAAACTGAAATTTTTAGTAGATCTGTCCTTCACTCCCTGAAAACCACATCAATAAAGCAGATTTGACCTTTTTTGTCTGTCTCTTTATCTGATCCTTGTTGCTATTAAACTTTAACTTACACTGAAAACCTGACAAGAAACTACAGGGGGAAAAAAGAGAAGTGAGAGCATCTTTATCCAGACTGAGAATGGATAGGTCTGTTGTTGTTAGAGCAATTTGGACAGAAAACCTAAAAACAAATKTATTAAAGATTTATTAACTGAGGATTCAACTGTCAAATGATGTTTACTTTCATAAATATGCAGAATATATCATGATTATCAGAACATGCAAATTACTGGGAGGAGGATGTGCCAGAAGCTCACGCAAAATCCTCATTGCAACAGGGTGGTCTGCAGCACTTTTGCCTCTAAGTAGATCACCAGCAACATGCCCACAAATGGCACGGGTCATTGTTTATCGCTTGCTATTTGGGTTTACAAGAGATATGGGATATGTTAGAGAAAATGTTCAGCTACAACCACATTAAACTTTAATTTGATATCTGTAAACTAAYAAAGTTATAATGAATTTTATGTTTTTAGTTGGCTGTGGAAGCCATCTTGAATTGGATTGATTCCAGAATTTATCAGTTATAAATGTCCATCCAAGCATTACTTCCATTAAATTCTACTGAGTGGTCCATGAGATATTTTGCTGACAGTACAGATAGACACACATACACCGTGTTTCCATCAAGGCTTTTTGGTGCGCATTTAGAAGTGTCGCATTAAAAATTAGGAAAAAAAGGTCGGATCGAAACAGCAAAATTAGAAAAAAAAATCCTCAATTGGCTAAAAAGTTTTTACACTCACTTGAGGTGGTTTTTGGATGATTCGCAAAGTAGTTAATGCGCAAAATGGGAGATGGAAACATGTTTGCCGAATAAATTCTGACGTAGCGCATATTTACCTCACGTGACGTTCAGCTGTTNTTGATGTGGGCGGGGCATTTGCTTGATGTGTGTGGAATATTTGCTTGATGTGGGCGGGACATTTGCTTGATGTGGGCGGGGCATTTGCTTGATGTAGGTGGGACATTTGCTTGATGTAGGTGGGACATTTGCTCGATATGGGCGGGGCATTTGTTTGATGTGGGTGGAGCATTTTATTTGTGTGGGCGGGGCATTTGCTTGATGTGGGTGGGGCATTTGCTTGATGTGGGCGCGGCATTTGCTTGATATGGGCGGGACATTTGCTTGATGTGGGTGGGGCATTTGCTTGATGTGGTCGAGGCATTTGCTTGATGTGAGGGGGAATTCACCTGATGCAATTGAGTCACTGTAAATCACTTTCACCTGACCAGCAGCTTCATCAGCCGGGCAGCCATTTGAAATAAAGAAACAAATCCTACTTTAAAGATCTAATTTTTCTTAATCAAAAGCTCCTAAACGTACCTTTTTATCAGTAGCTCATATAAACAGAGCTGAAGTGTTCCATGTCTTCTGCATCAGTTAAATCAACCTTTTAAACAAAGCAGTGGGTACTTCGCAGACTTACACTGACCTGGCTTGATTTAACTTCTCCTTTTCAGCCTGGCTTAGTGTTAATACAACTGTTTCATCTGAGATAATCTCACAGGACTCAGCCAAGCCCAGCTTTCTCCTCCTATCCTGGATTAATATTTAGTGAAGCAGATCTCTGTGTTTAGAAGAGTGGACGTGTAGTAAACAAAGTTTGGTAGGACTTCATTATATATGTTTTTTGCAAAAAACAAACCAAAAAAAAACTAGTTTTGTGTTGTATTTTCCAAACCCTTGAAAGGTGTACAATGCTGGATTTGAAAGGTTTTATTTTCCTCAACAAGAGTTCTGTATATGCATGTTATATTTGTGGATACCACTTTTTTTTTTTTATTAAAAAACGGATGTCTTAACCGGCAGCCTTGCAGAGGGAGAGCATGTAAAATAGATGAATTATGAAAATAAAGAAATGAAGCAGCAGCTCAGACAACTGTGTTCATCAGTTTGTGATCCGACAGGAAGTGAAAACAACCGAGTTCACAGAGGGGCTAGATGATGAGCTGCAGCTGCAGGATGACTAGAATCAGATATGAGAGAGGAAAACAATCCCTACACAACTATATAAATACACAACTACACAGCTATACAATTACAGAACTATACAACTATAACCATGAGTTCACAGAAGAGCTGAATGATGAGCTGCAGCTGCAGGACAACTGGAATCAGAGACATGAGAGAGGGAAACAATCACTACACAACTACGCAGCTATACATCATACACACTCGTCTTTCAGACTAACACATTCTCACTCCCGATTCATCAGCATATTGATGCTTTTCCAAAGTTCCCTCTGCGTCTTATTTTGACGCGTCGGGTGACCCCCCTCGCGTCAGTCTTTCCCCCCCACGGCTTTTCTGGGTTGCGCCACCAGGGGTCTTTGGGTCGGGGGTCTGAGGTTAACATGAGGGATCAGGATAAATGGTTAAGTTTAGGTACTGGGGTCAGGGATAGGATGTCTACGGCGAATATTAGGTAATTTTAGGCTTTGGAACACGTAGTTGACGTGAATTTCCTACATTTTCTAAAAATGCTTGATTTCAGGTACTAGGGTCAGGGACAGGATGTCTAAAGTGAATAAAGGTAATTTTAGGCTTTGGAACGGTAGTTTTTGTGCATTTTCTACACTTCCTGAAATTATGACAACAGATTCCGCCCCATCTCGTCAGTAACTGACGCAAGGGGAGTACCTGACGCGTCAAAATCGGACGCAGAGTGAACCTTGTGTGACGCTCCTGCTCCTGCTATGTGTTGATTGTCATTCGCAGGTGCATCCTGTAACCTGATTACCTTCCAGGTCTGTTGGAGGCGGAGTCAGAGCGTTCTTAAGAAGCACGCAGGCAGACACAGACAGAGGAGCTGCTGAGGAGGAACAGCTGAGCAGCAGAGTCAGCAGCTGAAGCGCAGCAGCTCGGTAGGCAGCGAGATGGCGCAGCCGAAGGAGCAGTGGGGAACCAAGTCGTGATTGCTGGTGTGAGGAAAGGCATCAGGTACGCTGGGATCCGAAGCGGGCCTCCAACGGAGGTGTGGAGCATGCTGGCGATCTTCATAAGNGCGTTGCGTAGCCTCGTCTGATGTAATCACGTGTTGCGTAGCCTCGTCTGATGTAATCACGTGTTGCGTAGACTCGTCTGATGTAATCACGTGTTGCGTAGCCTCGTCTGATGTAATCACACGTTGCGTAGCCTCGTCTGACATAATCAAGCGTTGCGTAGCCTCGTCGCTGATTATCTTTTGAAGTCATCCCCATTCAAGATGGAAGCCACAGCTTAACATCTACGACTAAGTAGATGTTACAGATATACAGCTAAATCTGATGTGGTAGTAGCTGAGAGTCATTAACATTTCTTACATGAGACTGATCATAACATCCTTTACAGGGTTTGACAAAAACAACAAATCTCTCAGTTTAAATCTCTGGTTTGAAAGGTGGCTGGTGATATGTGGTCCTTCAATAAATGCTCAATCTTTAATGTTGCAGTATATGCCTGTTAACATGTAAATAATGACAAAGTAGAAAATAAAAAAACTCTGTACAAACTAAATCAGTGCATACATTCTTCCATTGCTGTTTCCTAAATTAAGTTTAAGAAAACAAAGGAATTACATTCATATCACCATTTTTTTCAAAGAATACCCACTTGGGCTCTCTGACACAGAGAAGTGAATATTAAGTCAAATAATTGGATTTGCTTCCTGAGCCGTCGCCTTCCTTGGAGTGACATTAAGAAAGAGAAGTGGAGGATCTTTGTAAATCTCTCCCTCAGTGGGATTAAAAGAAGAGAAATTAATTGAATTCAAATGATATGCGTGTTAATCTTGTGCTGAAAAAGTCTACAACCTTGAATGCAGAAATCATGTGTGAGTAGTTCACAATGAGGAGTGAATTGGTCTAAATGATAATCTGCCAGGTCTAATGTGGTTCCGCTGATAGAGGGAGGGGTGTCTATTGATGGGAGGAGAGCAGAGAGTGTCTGAAATGTCAATCTGATCGTCAGGATGATTATCTCGTTAAAGCAAAGCTCCTTGGGATAGTCCTGGGTAAGTGAGCAGCAGGACTTGCATAATGCAGAGGAAGATTAGTGGAGAAATTGAAACTGAGGACAGTTCGCTTTGTGTGTGTGTGTGTGTGTGTGTGTGTGTGTGTGTGTGTGTGTGTGTGTGTGT
>NW_013953001.1:277818-289234 GCF_001266775.1 Austrofundulus limnaeus | reverse complement strand
TGTTAAATGGTGGACAAGAAGGTCTACCGGGAGCACGACAGTGGAGAGGACAGTGACCAGTCAGAGACCTTGGGGTGGAGGCAGATCTGGTGCTGGACCACACACCTGAAGTGGTCCAGGTGGTGAGACAGACGCTCGGCGCATCCAGAGTATGGAGCACCGAGGGCGACACCCACTCACAGTTTTTTACTCCTAGACACTTTAATAAATGGCCTTCTTAAGGTTTAAAACTGGCATCCTGTGTCGTGTTTCCAATTATGTTGCGGCTCTTACAGCCGGGTCGTAACACTTGGAAAAGCATCAATATGTGACGACTTGGGAGTGAGAATGGGTTGTTCAGACAGTAGGATCAAAGGTTGCAAATCTGATGTAGGTTTAATTTGATAAAGTCAAAAGGTGAAAGTTCACCAACAGAAAACAAATCTACGACTCATTACTAAGCTTCACTGACTTTTTGTTTTATAGCTGCTAATTTCTGCAGAAAACAAACAGGGATTTTTTATTACACTGAATGTCCTTCCTGACACATCCCACTGTGATCCTTCATTTATTGCTATTTATTGATAATATTATAGCACTGGGCCAACTGGTCGATCATTCAAAGACTATAACTTAACAGTCRTCATGTAGTGATGGTAAGTGTAAACCCACACTCATTTATTTTGATCTCCATTAGCTGCAACAAGTACAGCTACTCTTCCTGGAGTCAAACACAATGCTCGCCAAAACAATTTCACCAGCCTTCACAGTACCACCAAAACAGTGACACAGTTTTAACAAAAAATAAGTCAGTCAGTAAGTAAATGTCAGTCAGTCAGTCAGTCAAATCAATCAATCAATCAATCAATCAATATAAATAAATCAATAAATAAAACAAACACCCCCACACTGTCATGGTCTGTGTTTTTTATGCTTTGGTTTTTCTAATGTTTCAGTGTTCCCCTTTGTTCTCTGCTCAGCTGCCCCGCCCATGCTCACCTGTTTCCCCTCATGTCTCCTCCRGGTGTTTCTTGTTTGTCCTCGTAAAGTTGCCTTTATATTCTGTGTCCTGCGTTCAGTCTGCGTCGGATCATTGTGCTGTATAGCTTGTCTGGTTTTCCATGACCCTGGAGTTTTTTGCTACGTCTCATCGAGTTTTTCAGCTGCGTCTTCAGCRTTTTTTGATTTAATAAAGACGTTGTTTTTTCTGCACCCGAACTCTGCCTGTGCCCTGGGTCATTCTATGTCTAAACCTGACAGAATGATGCGACCAAGCACCCAGTCCACAGGCACTTCGTTTTCATCTATCCATCGTTTTTTTCTTTTTTTTTTAGGCAGGAGTTGGACATTTTTTTCTCACCGCCTCTCGGCACGTCAATCTCTCTCCTCTCGTCACTGGAGTCCACCGGTGTCACCAGAGCCCTCCACAGCTGGTCTTCCTCTTTCTGCCGCTGAGGAGCCGGTCCCGTCTTTGCCACTCTGGGAGGAACATGAGACATCTCCTATCAGCGGAGGATCAGTGAAGATCCTCAGGTGGACCTCTAGGCTTGCCGATAAACGGCTCATCTGCCKGCGTTTTGGTGGGTCGCCCTGATCTGCTGCTTGTGCCCGGCCATCAGTGGGCTGTTTGCTCAGAGGGTTCAGGCTGAGTCATCATGTACCCACCCTCCCACCCTTCTGTGTTTCCTGTGCCATTTGTTGGTGTTCCTGGGCCTTTGCTGCCCAAACTGGCTGTTCCTGCTTCTGAGCCATCTGGGTAATCTGGGTCATCTGGTTCTTCAGGTGCTTCTGAGTTGGTGGTCCCAGTCCCGGTTCATGAGTTTGTGGTTCCAGTCCCAGTTCCTGAGTTGGTGGTTCCGGTCCCCGTTCCTGAGTTGGTGGTTCCGGTCCCCGTTCCTGAGTTGGTAGTTCCGGTCCCAGTTCCTGAGTTGGTGGTTCCAGTCCCATTTTCTGAGTTGGCTGTCCCAGTGTCTCCTGAGTTGGCGAGCCCCGAGTCAGCAATCCTTGAGGTTCGTGGGTGGGCTGCCGGCACCTCTATGACATCTGGGTCAGCTGCCGTTGCTTCCACATTGCCCGTCGCCTTCTCTTCGCCTGGGTCATCGCCCATCACCTCCTCTTCGCCTGGGTTGGCTGCCGACGTCGCAATGTTGCCTGGGTCGGCTGTCGTCACCTACTCTTTGCCTAGGTTGGCTGCCGTCACCTCCATGTCACCTGGGTCAGCTGCCATCACCTCCTCATCACCTGGGTCAGCTGCCGTCACCTCCATGTCACCTGGATCGGCTGCTGTCACCTCCTCTTCGCCTGGGTCGGCTGCCGTCACCTCCATGTCGCCTGGGTCGGCTGTCGTCCCGTCTTCGTCCCCTCTGTCGCCTGTGTTTGCCATCGCCAAGGCTCTGGTTCCATCAACCTCCTATGGCTCCTCATCACCTCCCGCCTCCTCCCATGGCTCCATGTCTGCTCCCGCCTCCTCCCTTGGCTCCACGTCTGCTCCCGCCTCCTCCTATGGCTCCATCCTTGTTCCTGCTCTGCCCTGTTTTGGGTGGTTTCTGGGTCATCCTTGTGAACTTTCATGTTTTGTCTTCAAGTCTGTTTTGCCCCGTGCCTCTCCTTGTTGACAGCTGGAGCCATCATTAAGGGGGAGGTCCTGTCATGGTCTGTGTTTTTTATGCTTTGGTTTTTTTCTAATTTTTCTGTGTTCCCCTTTTTGATTTAATAAAGACTTTGTTTTTTCTGCACCCGACCTCTGCCTGTGCCCTGGGTCATTCTATGTCTAAACCTGACAGAATGATGCGACCAAGCACCCAGCCCACAGGCACCTCATTTTCGTTTTTTGTTTTTTTTTTTTTCAGGTAGGAGATGGACATTTTTTCTCACCGCCTCTCGGCGCGTCAATCTCTCTCCTCTCGTCACTGGAGTCCACCGGTGTCACCAGAAACCTCCATAGCAGGTCTTCCTCTTTCTGCCCCTGAGGAGCCGCTCCCGTCTTTGCCACTCTGGGAGGAACATGAGACATCTCCTATCATCGGAGGATCAGTGAAGATCCTCAGGTGGACCTCTAGGCTCGCCGATAAACGGCTCATCTGCCGGTGTTTTGGTGGGTCGCCCTGATCTGCTGCTTCTGCCCGGNTGTGTGTGTGTGTGTGTGTGTGTGTGTGTGAGCAGAGATGTTAAGCTGACAGGGAATATTAGCTGCATGGTGTCACAGCAGGCAGAGCCTCCATCAGATTCTTGTCTCTACATTTTCCAAAGACAAGCTGAGAGACAGACGGACTGAGGACACCTTCAGGACATCTGCAGAGACTGAGCATTCAGATGGTTCCTTTCAGCCAGACTCTCTGTGCTTACACAGTATACTTTGGAACTTCTTCTCTTGTGTCATGAAAATATTTGATCTATCACTCAGAAGGCTTCCATAGYTTTCAGTGTGGGTTATGAGATATTTAATGTGGTGTGGGTTGGATATACTGCACTGTACCTGGTCTTGGATACTGTTTGTGTCTTCGTGGAAAGGGACTCAGTAGCTGCGTCTCCATTGCAAATGTGCGCAAAACTTTGTCGATGTTCAGATAATGTCGAAAAACACAGTTTCGTAACTGCAGTGTTTCCATTAAATAAGAAATGTTATTAAAGTCACGTGAATACGTTTGTTCTTGTGATAAGTCACCGCAAACATGGCGGCGATGGATGTAAACACATAGCATGTTGCTACCACGACACTAGCGCTCATCATCAGAGGAGACATCGGCGTCTTTTATCGAGGCTTTCCAGAGACAAGTCCCTACTTGGGAGCGGTTACGTAGCGGCAGTCATTTTTGGGAAATTGGAGACGGTGAGTTTAATACTTTATTTTACTACTTCTGTGATATTTCTACTACTTCCTGTTATCTTCTTCGTCGTTCATCTTTTTCACCAGTAGAAACAGTCGGTTGTTGATCACGTGACTCCTGTGATGTGAAAAAAGTGTTTCCATTGCAGTTTTGCAAAAAACACCAATTTCGATATGGCTGAAAAACCACCTCATCCTAGCGCAAAAACATTTTGTCGAAAAACGTATATTTTTTTAAATTGACGTGTTTCCATTGAACAAATCTATTTTCGAAATTCTAATTTACGCATTTTCATGGTCATTGGAAACGCAGCTAATGCAAGGATGGTGTTAGGTCTGTGTACCTGCTTTTGGCGGATAATGTGTGTCTTTAGATAATGCAATGATAAAATTCCAAAAGCTAAAGTCCAATTCAGACCCCTTAAACTCTATAAAGTCTTAGACAACAGTGTCCATTCCTGGTGCTCAAGGTCCACTATCCTGCAGAGCTTCCTCTGCTCCAACACATCTCATTAGAATGAACAGATGATTAGGCTTCTGATAAAGTTGAACAGGTTATTCAATCACTGAATCATATGTGTTGCAGGATAACAAGTAAAACATCAGACAGCTGTCCTTGATGACCAKCATTTGACACTTACTGGTCTAAGACATATCTCTTTAGATTCACGGAGATATTCATTTAGAGATGTCACTTCCCATTCAGGAATTGAAGCCTGGTCTCCCATGTTACCAGGAGGAGATTCTCCCCACTAGACTAATGAGGAGTTGTCTACCACCTGTAGCTCATCCCCTTTTCCTGCTTCACATTTTTTATTGAGCATGTACCATTTTGCCTGCCTGAACACAAGAACCTAAGGAAAGATTTTTCATAGAGTAACGTGACTTACAAGTACAATACAGTCTTTTTACATCTCTTATAGACACAATGTTGTTGCTAGCCATCTCAAATGTCCTCACGAGATAGACAAGACCACTATGCATTAGCAACATTACAACACGAAAACCCAGAAAACCCAGACACAATGGATAAATTGTGAGGAACTAGCATTGCTTTGTCTTTGGAAGGGTATCTCCTCTTACTTCACATGAATGGGGAGCATTTTGGTGCTTCACAGGGGATTAGAAGCAACAGTCCTGAGTAAAATGYCATGATAAAACTCCAAAAGTTAACGTGCATTGGTACATTTCATCATTTTGCACTCGTCTTGATCAAAACATTAGAACTTGTACTGGTTCCGCTGCAGATTGGGTCACAGTAGAACCATGTTTAACGGCACACAAATGTTGCATTTGTCACTCTAGCATCCTGCAGTGTGTTTYTTTGTATATGGATTGTGGCTTCATGTAATTTGCAACTTCATTTACAATTACCAAATGTAAATGTCAGGCCTGTTTGTCCTGCAGGTGCAGGAGCAGGTCGTAACACACCTTGAGCTGCAAAAACCCTTGTCAAGAAAYAGACGCTTTAAATAAAACCTCATCTGTCACCCTTTAAGCCATTTCTTCTCTGTCTTATCACAGTCCATAGATGTGCCAGTAGACAAATTTAGCTCACGTTATCTRAGGTTAAGTTTTGATCTGTGTCATACAGTATTTCTGTTTCAACAGTAGCCGCGTTTCCACTGACCATGAAAATGCGCAAATTAGAATTTCSAAAATAAATTTGCTCAATGGAAACACATCAATTTTGAAAAACATTACGTATTTTGACAAAAAAGTTTTTGCGCTGGGATGAGGTGGTTTTTYGGCCGTATTGAAACTGGTGTTTTTCGCAAAACTGCAATGGAAACACTTTTTTCGCATCACAKGAGTCACGTGATCAACAACCGGCTGTTTCTACTGGTGAAAAAGACRATGACGAAGAAGATAACAGGAAGTAGAAGTAGTAGTAATTCACAGAAGTAGTATAAAATAGTARACTCACYGACTCCACATACGTAGCCGCTCCCAAGTAGGGACTTGTCTCTGGAAAGCCTCRATAAAAGACGCCGACGTCTCATTTGATGATGAGCGCTAGTGTCGTAGCAACATGCTATGTGTTTACATCCATCGCTGACATGTTTGTRATGACTTATCAYGAGAACAAACGTATTCACGYGTGACTTTAATAGCATTCCTTACTTACCGCAGTTGCGAAACTGTGTTTTTCGACATTAAYGGAATTTMGACAAAGTTTTGTGCATATTTGCAATGGAAACGCAGCTACTGAGAAGTTACTTGCTTTATGTGGTCTTTGTGTTGAGAAGAATGGCACCATCAACGTACAGTGACACCTGCTGTAACTGTCCTGTTTCACACTTTAAAAAAGCATGTTCCATTTTAGCTGCCTGAACTCGAGAACTTAAAGATTTTTAAAAAGAAAATTTACACATGTCTTGATTAAAACATTGGAGCTTGTACTACTTCCACTGCAGATTGGGTCTTGGTAGCACCATGGTAAACTGCACACAAAGGTTGCAATTGTCAGTCTGGCATCCTGCAATGTGTATCTTTGTATGCTATGCTGACTAATTAGATGCACCAATCTGCAGGTAATGGAAAATTGGTAGATGCACCAATCTGCAGGTAATGGAAAATTGGTAAATGACTCAAACTTCTATAGCATTTAATCAAGTCATATACACCAAAGTACTTCACACTACAGTTACATCACCAGAATCTGACAAACTGCAGAATATAAAAAAAATAAATGTTTGTGTACATTTCCTGAGGTCACTGATGGCAACTCATTTCTACATTTGCAATCTTCCAACACCAGGTCTGAACTTTATGAAGCACAGACAAAAATTCCTCCACAAACAGCTAGTCATTGAACTGTTGGACCTTTTAGTTTAAACCTAAAGATTTTAACTCATTTATCAAAAAGAAGCTTCAACCTCACTGCCATAATTGCCGATAGGTCCTAGGGCTAAGCAGTCTTAAGAATGTGTAAATTGCACTCTAAATGGTTGGAAAATGCAAACTTTTGAGTACATTTTTTCTCAATGTTCCCACGGGAAATGTTCAAGAACCCCAAGGACCATTTTGCATCGCTGGTGCTCCCTATTTCGTATAGGTGTCTCTCTTCCAAGAAAACAAACATTTGAGATCAAATTCACTCCAGGAATCAGTATTTAATTAGAATTATTTTCCTTAATCGACTGGGAAGACTAGAATTTACTTCCACCTTCATGTTAAACAGTCTGAGTCTCTGTCAACAGTAACCTAGGTCTTCTAAAAATAATATTTAATCAGCATTATGACAAGGTATTTCAATGGAGGACGTTGAAACAGTAATTAATTATTTTGTCGAAAAAAATAAGATTCACTGACAGTGGTGGGCACCAGCCMGCTAAAACGCAAATCCGCTAATTGCGGACCTAAGTATTTCATTTGTGCTTTAGCKGTCTTACTATTTTTTATAAYTCATAATCAGATTTGCGCTTTCTRAAATTAAAATGCAGTACCGCTAATAACTAATTATCTACCAGTCATCATTATSTTGAACAACAGAAGGTATGACTCTCAATGAATCACAACACGTGTGATCTATCCAACAGCACCCCTCCCAGATAAACACAATTATTGGGAAGGTATACATCCTTGCTGACTGTTGCTTTGGGTCACAGTTCTCATTTTACAGACATTTCCCATAATGCTTTATGTCTGCTTACGTAGCAGGAAGGCAATGGTTAGAACTATGTGACCGAGCAGAAACTGTTAACATTTGTAATCCATACTAAAATTTTGTATGTATTGACTTATTTTACTTTACAATCGGAGCTCCTTTTTTTAAAAAAAATTAAACGCTGGATGTCTGCTTACGTAGCAGGAAGGCAATGGTTAGAACTATGTGACCGAGCAGAAACTGTTAACATTTGTAATCCATACTAAAATTTTGCATGTATTGATTTATTTTACTTTACAATCGGAGCTCCTTTTTTTAAAAAAAATTAAACGCTGGAACTCAATACTTGACGTAATTGGTCGAAGCAATTGGCCAACAGGGTTAGCTGAAGGGACGCAGAAACTATTTAAAGATGTTATGCTGATGAAGACAGACTCTAGTGGTCAGCTGGAGTGACAACAAAAGTATGGAAAACTTTAAAATCCATGCTCTTATTTTGAAGGGAAGATAGTTTCCTGCAGTCCGTGCTTTTGTTTCCCGTCACAAATCAAATCCGTCATGTACCCAGAATGCATTGCTTCAATTTTCCAATAAACAGTTTTAAAATTACCTTATTGATGCTTCTTTAATGAAAAATCTACAACAAACAAAAGAAAAGGACAACGAAGCAGCCGAACTAGCAATCCTCAACAACTTTTTAATTTTTACACCAGAAGCTAAAGGTCTGTTTCAGGAAATCACATCCCCAGCAATCAGCGGTTGTAGGATTAAATTGAAAAAGAGTTCATACACCACTAGTTGGAAGTGTTGTACATATGAATTGTCAGCTAKTAAGTGTCAAATTGAAGTTGCGCTTTAAAATTAGCTCCCGCTAATTTTTCTATGGCATAAGCGATTTTGACCTTGCAGACCTAAATATTTTCATAAGTGCTTAAGAAATTGCGGAGCTAATTTTTGGATTTGCGCTGTCCACCACTGTTCACTGATAAGACACTGACAGTCTCTGTGAGATGTGCTGATTAGGTGTATCAGGAGTGTCCTGTATATCTGTTCAATGTTAGACCATGCTGTCCTCTAGGTGTTCTGAMAAGACTGGTCTTATGTCTTATAAGCTTTGTTCAGATGAGCATTATCTAACAGTCAGTCAGACAGATTGTATGGCTTGGATCTGTTTCATCCCTGGGATAAACTGCTTCACATTTCTTTTGTAACTGTTAAAAATCATTAAGCTGGGTCTCCTTGGTGTGTTTGTAGTTTCTCTCACTGACCTTGTCTCTTGTAGGATTGTGTTGTTCATGTTTGAGTGAACAAACTGAATCGAATCACTTCATTACCTGATTCATTCAGTTCTCAGTACAGTTGAGCTCACTTGCACTGAAGTCCCACCGCTGCCCCTCATGGTCAGGAGAGGAACCTGATGTATGGTTTGCAAATCTTCAGTCAGTGACTGAAGAAGAAAATACATTTAGAATTTAAACATCAACTTAAATGTGATCAAAAATGAAATTTATATGCTTTGTTTATGTTTAGAACATAATAAAAATTTAATCAAAAACCAGTAATTCCATCATAACAACTGAAAGTTATGTAGCCTATAGTTTACGATGTTTTATATGCTATAATTTATATATATATATAAAAGAAATTATAACATATGCAATCAAAAAGAAAGTAAATAGTTTAAATACAAAACAAGTAGTAAATGAAAATAAATGAAGAGCCAGAAAGGCCAACATAAAACCTGAAAGCTCTCTGTAGCTACAATAAAAATTTAAAAAGTGAAACTATTAAATTAACAAATATAGAAATAAAAAATATAAACCATTGTTTCTCTTCTGTCTCCTCCTAAGGTCTGTTCAATAATGGGAGGGGTCAGTTGTTGTCTGTTATATTAGAAATAAACTTTGGCTTGACCTGAAACATTTTCAGGATGTGGGAGGAAAATATTTAACAGCCCAAAGCTCAGCTCATTCATTTCACTTTTCTCTTTTAAAAGTTCAATACAATCATTACAAGATCACTGTATACTTAGTTTCAAAATACACATCACTGGTTTTATTGTTCCTGATGCACTTTTCTACAATATGTTATGAAATTGTTCCTTTATGTATGTAGTTTTATGTTTTTATACTTTTATCGTAGCCTGTCCAGTTGTCTCTGTGATGGACTGCAGACTTTTATTTTGTTGTGTAAAAGCTGAGGTATAAATGTGTCACACTGGAATAGTGGGAGATTAGCAGTCAAGACTAACAAATATACTTTTTGTTTTCTTGCATCTGCAGTGAGGAGTTTATGTACATCGATTAAAAAGGAACTCTGGAAGTGGGTGTGTTCAGGGCATTTCAGCTACTGACATTAATAAAGATAGATGAAGTGGCTCTGCTTTCTCCGGTTGTTTAAAATTAAAGCCAGAATCGGTGGTTTTTCAGGTCTGCCATGTTGTGTTTTTGGAGCCAGAGGATGTGGGGCTGTACCATTTATACAAAAGTCCCACCTGAACACCCTCCCAACTCACTGACATGCTGTGATACTCAATCATCATGACACTTTTCTGAAAACCTCAAATAATTCATTGATACTAATCATTTTTAAAATTTCATAAATACAGCAAGACAAATGCTGCATGATTAAAAAAGTCAACACAAAAAAGTATCTGAAGTGATACACACACACACACACACACACACACACACACACACANGAACCGGCTGTTCCTGCTTCTGAGTCATCTGGGTCTACTGGTTTTTCTGGAGCGTCTGAGTTGGTGGTTCCGGTCCCAGTTCCTGAGTTGGTGGTTCCGGTCCCAGTTCCTGAGTTGGTGGTTCCGGTCCCCGTTCCTGAGTTGGTGGTTCCGGTCCCAGTTCCTGAGTTGGTGGTTTTGGTCCCAGTTCCTGAGTTGGTGGTTCTGGTCCCAGTTCCTGAGTTGGTGGTTCCGGTCCCAGTTCCTGAGTTGGTGGTTCCGGTCCTAGTTCCTTAGTTCACAGTCCCAGTGTCTCCTGAATTGACGAGCCCGAGTCTGCAATACTTGAGGTTCGTGGGTGGGCTGCCGGCACCTCTATGACATCTAGGTCAGCTGCCGTTGCTTCCACATTGCCCATCGCCTTCTCTTTGCCTGGGTCGGCTGCCGTCACCTCCATGTCATCTGGGTCAGCTGCCATCACCTCCTCATCGCCTGGGTCGGCTGCCGTCACCTCTATGTCGCCCGGGTCGGCTGCCACCACCTCCTCTTCACCTGGGTCGGCTGCTGTCATCTCCATGTTGCCTGGGTCGGCTGTCGTCCCCTCTTTGTCCCCTCTGTCGCCTGTGTTTGCCATTGCAAAGGCTCTGGTTCTATCAACTTCCTATGGCTCCTCATCCTCTCCCGCCTCCTCTCTTGGCTCCACGTCTGCTCCCGCCTCCTCCCTTGGCTCCACGTTTCCTCCCGCCTCCTCCTATGGCTCCATCCTTGTTCCTGCTGTGCCGTTTTGGATGGTTTCTGGGTCATCCCCGTAAACTTTCATGTTTTGTCTTCGAGTCTGTTTTGTCCCGTGCCTCTCCTTGTTGACGGCTGGAGCCGTCATTAAGGGGGAGGTCCTGTCATGGTCTGTGTTTTTTATGCTTTGGTTTTTCTAATGTTTCTGTGTTCCCCTGTGTTCTCTGCTCAGCTGCCCCACCCATGCTCACCTATTTCCCCTCGTGTCTCCTCCAGGTGTTTCTTGTTTGTCCTCGTTAAGTTGCCTTTTGTATTCTGTGTCCTGGGTTCAGTCTGCGTCGGATCATTGTGCTGTATGGCTTGTCTTGTTTTTCATGTCCCTGGAGTTTTTTGCCACATCTCATCGAGTTTTTCAGCTGCTTTGTCAGCGTTTTTTGATTTAATAAAGATTTTGTTTTTTTTTTTGCACCCGAACTCTGCCTGTGCCCTGGGCCATTCTATGTCTAAATCTGACAGAATGATGCGACCACACACACACACACACACACACACACACAGATTTTTTTTAAGAAACCTAGAAACCTATAGC
>NW_013953001.1:272646-275573 GCF_001266775.1 Austrofundulus limnaeus | reverse complement strand
TTTTTACTGTTGTGTTGTAGTTTGATTTATTGGGAGTGGATTTTACATAAGCCTATTTGGGCCCTTCCCTTGCATGTGAAATGTCATTTTGTTGTTGTATTCTTTTCTTCTTACGTGTGTTAAATAAATACATCAAATTTACATTTTACGGTCTGTAATAAATTTCCAAACTCCATTATTTTTAAAAAAAAATCTATCTCAGCCGTCTTTGTTTTTCTGTTTAATTTGCTGACAGTGCAATGAACTCTGGGTCTGTCGGCCACAAAGGATACTTAGATGCAGCCGACGTTTTTTGGGTTTTGTCGCCTGCATGAGTGGACGCCCATGAATTGGGACAGCCTACGCCACGAAGCAGTGACGTAAGCGGCCGCTAAATGCGCCCCACGTTGGCTGCAACCCCTGAATTGAGATGCAGCTAATGTAAGTAAGTAAGTAAAGTTTTATTTACATAGCGCCTTTCACAGAAATAAATTCACAAGGTGCTGTACATTCAGGGAAGGGGGGAGCGGGCAGTTAAGACAGGTCTTGCAGCAAAACACAGTTGAGCTAAAAAACAGAAAAACTAAAAAACCACACAAGGGAAGAAGAAGAAAAAAGCAAAAACATCACATTATATCAACACTGTGACACACTATGGTGTTAATGAAAAAACCTCTGCATAAGGCAGATTTATTAGCCAGAGGAGTAAGTGAGTTTAGGGAGCCGAAGAATCCAGTCCCCAAAACCAGCGCAGCCATAGTTCAGATTATTGATGGAAACTGTTCATTCTGTGTGGCCTCAGCTTCCTCAGGAGCCAGATTAGACGGGTGAGAGAGGAGGGGGCAAGTGTGGGGTATAGCCTTATCAACGAGATCCAGCCAGGAAGAATTTAGTCAACAGATCAAGGCTGTTGTCGGGGAGATCCAGATTCTGTTGTTTTGGGAACAGAAGAGTCAGGCAGACGATAATAATTTTCCATCTGCTTTAGAATTTCTGCTGGTGCATGTCAAGGTGGTGAATCCAATCAGACAAATAGTGTGGACAAATTCTGCCGAGCAGATCTATCGGCTTCTCCAAGATCAATTCCTTCTGGCCAGCAAAGTCCAGGGACCACAGCCGGCCTGTGACCCTCAATAGAACCGCTTGCAGACCAAGTCCAGCTCGCTCAAGGCAAAATGTCCGAGTTCTGATAGTATACGGCCACCCCTCGAATTGGTCAGTCAGCCAGGAGATGAAAAGTCACCGACGCTGTTTTGTAGAACACCAGGAGACCACCAAGCCAATCTGTAGAATCCAGTGATCGGAGTCCAGATATATATCCAGAACAGAGAAGAACAGAGGTCCTTGATATGTCCTCCCATGGAAGAAGAAAAAACTTTGTTCCAAAAACTTTATTGAGAGACCAGCAAACCAAATCCATAAAATAAAAAATATCCATAATTTCAGGTTTTGGATGAAAATGTAGAGAAGGCTCCAGCAGCAACGCAGGGAAAATAAAGAAGGGCAGGAGAGAAGGAAGAAGTGTCTTACTCCTCCGAGAGCGGAAACAAAAAAGAAACAGCTACCAGCTGCTACCAGCTAAACAGCTACCAGCTAACAGYTTYCAGCTACCCTGCAGAGAAAACGTATTTAGACGGCTTGTATCTGGGATCTCATTCTTTCAGTCACTACCCAAAGTTCATGACTGAGGTGAGGATAGGAACATAGACTGGCCTGTAAACAGAGAGACCGCATGATGACACCAACAGGACCACATCATCTGCAAAGAGCAGAGATGGAATCCTGAGTTCACTGAACTGGACTCCTTCCGCCCCCTGGCTGCACCAAGAAATTCTGTCCATAAAAGTTGTGAAAATAATTAGTGACAAGGGGCAGCCCCGGTGGAGTCCAGCTCCCAGTCTAAAGGGGTCCAACTTACTGCCAGCAATGAGAGCCAAGCTCTTTCTTCTTATAAAGAGACTGACTAGCCAGTAACAATGGACCCACAATCCCATACTCACAGAGCACCCCCCTCAGTCCATAAAACACATGTAGACTAGCTGGGCAAACTTCCATGACCCCTCAAGGACCCTAGTGAAGGTAAAGAACTGGTCCAGTGTTCCACGGCCAGGACAGAACCCACATTATTCTTCCTGATTCTGATGTTTGACCATCGATTGGACTCTCTTCTCCAGCACACCTTTTTGGGAAGGCCAGGGAGATTGATGCCCCTATAATTGGAACATACTCTCCGGTCCCCCTTTTTGAAGAAGGGACCACTGCTAATCCAATGGCACTTCCCCTGATGACCTGTCAGCCAAGACAGACCAACAACTTCCAGAGTCTAAAAGGAAATCAGGATAGATCTCGCCCACCCCCTGGAGCCCTGCCGCCGTGGAGCTTTTGAACTAGCTTGGAGACCTCAGCCCGTTATGCCCAGGGAGAGAGGCGTTGCGTGGGTGTGAAAATACCCACAAGCCCCAGTAAACAAGAGGGTTGCTCAGGTAAAGAGAGGGGCAGAGCTGTCCACGGATCACTGAGCAGGGCAGGCTGCAGGACAGACCTGGTAAACCCAAACACATCTGACCATAATGCCTCCTTGCTCCGTCTTCATTCATTCCTCAGTGGAACATTGTGATTTCCTGTGACATCTAGTCTTCCTTGCATGTCCTTGTGTTGCTCCTAGCTTTAGAAGTTTGACTTCCATAGCAGCTTTTTGTTTTTGATCAGATTTAAGTTGAATGTTCTTTTTTGTAAGCAACTTAGGTCAGTCTGTCTGTTGGAAAAATATGCGTTGTTCAAAATGGTATTGTAATGAATCCACTCGACAGCCGAAGTCCCGATGAACAGGGTTTTATTTTCACTTTAATGAGCTGCTATTTTCGGAGGCTACAGCTCACGCCTCGAACAACAGAACCGGAACTCWCTCCCAAAAAACCCGCCAACCACAACAACAAACTTCCGGTCCC
>NW_013953001.1:267531-272503 GCF_001266775.1 Austrofundulus limnaeus | reverse complement strand
ACACACACACACACACACACACATGCTACAGGAACAGTTGCAGTCATAAAGTTAATGAGAACTTTGAGGGTTATTTGCAATTAGAAAAGATATTTACTCACATTTTAACACTTATAAATGCTTAAAGGTTGATTACTGAGTTAATTTCATTTACACACCTCARAAAAGAAGCATGTTTTATTTGTTAGTTTAGTAAAAAATGTCCTTTTAAAATATACTTTAGGTCTCCAGGCACCATCCAGGCTCACTACATCCTGATGGCCTTAAGGAGAAACTACTATTTCACTTGGGTTTCCTCATTATTTTAGTCCCTCAGTTTAAAATTTGAGTCTGTAGAAAAACAATAAAGGCTTTTTTTTTTACCCTGAATACATGTGACTATAGTTTAGTTTAACCATATAATTTGTGTTGCTCAGATTTTGTTCTAACATCTTTGCTGCCCAGTAGCTTGTTATTTGTTGATTCAGCAGTTTAAGTGAATTATATGACCACATCTTTTCATAAAGTTTGATTAATTCCTATTAATGGCACAAATCTGATTCAGTGAGATGATTCAGATGATAATGAGGCACCATTTCACTCAGCATGGTGTTGCATTTTAGAGCATGGTCATTAGGAGCACTGTTAATCCTTCAATGAGTCTGATTTACTGTCTATGCATATACCTGCTTTTTGTTACCTTCTTAGGGAATATAGGTCCTGACAAGGTATGTGATAATGGGAGAAAATGTCCTGTGAGGACCAAAGGCCAGTTTTAATCTAGCAAAGTGTATTTTGGCTTAGGGGTTATGTTTAGGGTGAAGGTGTGAACTGATTCAAGAAAGAGACCAAAGAACCTGGGAGACAAGTGTAGTGTCTCGAGTGGACAGCCATACCTTTTGTGCAACTTGATATAGTGGGGCTGGTGTGCCGTGTTTGCTCAAATGATTACAGTCAAGTGGAAGGATTATTATTTGTGCACCTTAATGTGGCTTCCAGCTGTGATTGCAGCACTCTGTCTATTAGACTGAGGGTGGTACCCAGATRTAAGGCTAGTAATGATAACAATGCATTGCAAAATATTTTCCAAACTCATAATATGAACTGAGGTTCTCGATCAGAGATAATATCCAGAGGGATTCCATGAGTCAAAACATGTGTTTGCATAAGAAGTAGTGCAGTTTCAAAAGCTGTGGGTAACTGGGAGAGAGAGATAAAATGTGCAGCTTTGGAAAAACGATGAGCGATGTYATCACTTGAGTTACTTTCAGACAGGGGTAGACCAGTGATGAAGTCAAAAGCAAAGTGGGACCAGAGATGACCAGATAGAGGTAGCAGGAGTCCCAGCAAAAACAAGTCTGCATCCATGGAACAAGTTGCAATGTCATGTATGTATTGGAGTGACTCTCAGCACCAATCAGTTCTTAGTTCTGAATAACTGTGTTTCCATTGACCATGAAAATGTGCAAATTAGAATTTCGAAAATAAATTTGCTCAATGGAAACACGTCAATTTAAAAAAAATACGTTTTTCGACAAAATGTTTTTGCGCTAGGATGAGGTGGTTTTTCAGACGTATTGAAATTAGTGTTTTTCGCAAAACTGCAATGGAAACACTTATTTCACATCACGGGAGTCACGTGATCAACAACCGGCTGTTTCTACTGGTGAAAAAGACGATGATGAAGAAGATAACAGGAAGCAGAAGTAGTAGTAATATCACAGAARTAGTATAAAATAGTAAACTCACCGACTTCAATTTCCCGAAAACACAGCATATGTAACCACTCCCAAGTAGGGACTTGTCTCTGGAAAGCCTCGATAAAAGACGCCGACGTCTCCTCTGATGATGAGCGCTAGTGTCGTGGTAGCAACATGCTATGTGTTTACATCCATCGCCGCCATGTTTGTAATGACTTATCACGAGAACAAACGTATTCATGTGTGACTTTATAGCATTTCTTACTTAATGGAAACACTGCAGTTGTGAAACTGTGTTTTTCGACATTAACAGAATATTGACAAAGTTTTGCACACATTTGCAATGGAAATGCAGCTAATGACTGAAAATTTGTGACAAAACATTTATTTCTGGAAATCTAAAGACTAAAGACAGTTCTACATTTMCACTGCTGGCTTCCTGTTGCTGCAAGGATTGATTACAAGAGCTCCCTCCTCATTCGTTACTGGATCTATGGAAACTCCTCCAATGATATTAAATGACTTCTCACAGCACAAACCTCAACACGTTCTCAATATTCCACACAAAAAAGACAACATTCATGATCCCAAGAGAAATCTKTCAAAAGACTGAGGACTCAGTGCTACCAGCCGTTTTAAAGTTTTATGTAAAACTTTCCTGTTTAACTGATCTTATGTTTCTTAGCTTGGCCTCACCGTTCATTGTTGATTTTAAATTGTGCCTGCCGTAGCAATGCGCGAAGAGCAATGCATGAAAAGCAATGCGTGAATAGCAATGCAATGCAATGGAAAGGTTCACAAAATACACGTCATCCAAACGAGTGGCTTGGTCAAGAGATGTACTCTGTTAGTTCAGTTGTGTTTTTTTACTGTAAATAGATTGTTTTGTTTTATGAATGAAATAATGTAAATGTATAAAGTGAATGAATAAAAAAGTAAAATAAATAAAGTTTTGTACAGTTATTATTATTTTTTGTGTCACTTCAGTAGAAAACGAAACCAGATATTAGTTTATTTAGTTTATTTATTTCTTCATCATCAGTGACCTTTTTAAAGTGAACAGAGAAAATAGAGACAGAGAGAAAAACAGAGAGAAGTAATTAGAAAGATAGAAAGATTGAAATAGCGATTAGAAGTATATTAAATATACACCAACAAAACACAGGACCACACACACAACATCTGTCCGCTCACCTGAAAAATAAATGGATAAATACATGGAGGGCATATATAAAAATATATACATACCCATACATATTTAAAGATATACATACATACATGCCTACATACATATTGTCAGTATATACACACTCAGTGACCAGTCAGAACCCCCCGGATCAGAACACCTGTTTGTGAGCGGTTGTGAACATGCGTGTATATACTGTACAAGATTTCTCCGATGGAATATTTAATAGTGACTTTGGAGGACCGGAGACCCAACCCCCAAGACACGAGGCAGACATAGGGAAGACAAGAGCCCAAGGGCCCGAGAGGGATCCCGAGTGCAGAGCCCCAAGGGGCATCTGCACAGGAAGATCCGCCCACCCACCCCCCAGATCAGACCACAGGGGAGAACTGGGTGAGTCCCCCCAGTGACCACACGCACAGCCCCTGGGGCCAGCAGTGACAAACTCATGGGCCCCACCGGCACCCGCCATACCAGAGCAGATCCAGGAAAGGGCACAGAGGTCCGAGCCCCCAGGGCGCACCCCCTCCAGGCCAAAGCCTGACAGGGCCAGAGGCCCCGAGCCCCAGCAGGCAGTCACCAGGCCAGGCCGGCACACATCCCAGCACCCAGCCCCAGACCCCAGGAACCCCCAGCATGCCGGCGGCCAGCCGCACACCCCACCGGGGGGCCGAGTAGCAGCGGGCCCCATGATAAACCAGCAGGAGGGGCAGCCCAGACAGCAGCCTGACAAATACCCAAACACACACAATCGCACCATCCCACCCTCATCCTCACCCCCACTCAATCAAAGACATACAAGGATGCCACATTCCACTCATACCCCCGATACACACTCTATACCCCCCAGGTACAGGACATGCACCCACCCCAGATTGGAGGCAGCACACACCTGAACCCAGGAGGTAGACCCAATCATCCTGAGGTGGAGAGGAGCAGATAGCCAAGGCCTGGGCCACACCAGGACGCCCGGCCAGCCCCCCGCCGCAGAGAAGCCACACCCATGACCAACCCACCACACCGCCAACGACCAAGTGCACCCCCCCAGCCGTCCACCCCCCGGAACCCAGCAGCCACTCCGGCCAGGGGACCACCCACAGGAACCAAGAGCCACACCTCAGGAGACCAAGCAGCACCAGGGAGGATGGAGAGCCAGCCCCGCCCCCGGCAACCGTCCAAGCCCCGAGCCCACCCACAGGCCAGGACCGCACCCAGCGGCCCGCTTTTCTTCAGGACCCCCTCCCCAAATGGCAGTCAGGGAATGGGAAGGGAATAAAGACCCTGACACCCACACCCCCCACCCCCAGATGTACTGTTGGTGCGTGTTGTTCTATAGAGTGATTAAAAAAGGGAAAGAAGAAGAGGCAGAGGCCGGCGTGGTGCCAGTTTCCCCTCCACCACTACTCTAACCCAAAATCCTAAGTGTCTATTTGCAAACCTTAGAGGGTGGGCACAGGCACAGGAGGCAAGAGTGGTGCCATCTGGCCACCTATAGCCATGAGTGCCCACCTTAAGTTCCTATATGTGAATTTCATGAAAATGTTATGAGTGAACGTCTAAGATGTTACAATAAAATTTGGGGCCCAGGTGGTTATGGCAAATAGAAATGTAATACTGCTGTTCTTATAACACAACTGTGCCCCAAAAAAACTCTACATGGRTGAAGTTGAAAGTGAAGARGATGGAGGTGTGCGGTGAGGGATGGGGAGATTAAGCTGAAGAAGCAAAATGCTCCCACAGGGAGTCAGCTCCCACGCTGGCCCCAGTAAGCACTCCCGCTCCCCGAAACCCACCCAGGAAGAGCAGCCCAAATACCTCTCCCTCTAGGCAAAACGCCAAGCCCACGGAACCCCAGACCATGGACTGACAGAGCCCCGAAGGCCACCAGAAACCGGGACCAACACCCCACCCCCCCCAGAGCCACCCAGACCCCCAAAACTCGACCCCAGCCCCATAGCCGGCCCGCCGCCCAGAGAGGCCATCGTTCCGCAGCAAGGACGACCCGGCCAAGAGCGCCCACCCAACCACCGACAGAGCAAGGGGCCACCCAGGGCGGGCCCCCGCCACAGCAAAGGGGCCAACCAGGCAGCCCAGCACAGCCCCCAGC
>NW_013953001.1:259173-260914 GCF_001266775.1 Austrofundulus limnaeus | reverse complement strand
TCAGGCCTGTCCGAGGCCTGCTTCGAGGCAGTAAATCTTGTTTCTTCACTCGAGGTGACCCCTACACTCAGTTCAAGTARTGTTCAAAATGCAAAAACACCTAATTTGTCTGCTGTCCCCATATGATCCACTATTTACAGATCAAGTTGCAGAGACAGCAGCTTCAGCAGAACTACCTTTCTCATGTTATCTCATCACAGCTTCCATAAACACTGATCYGTTCAGTTATCATGTCAGCTTTGTTTGCAAGCCTTCTAACACCTGGAATAAAGCAGGAGGCTTTTACAGAACTCTCCATTTAAAGTTAGAAATAAATAAAAAAACAGGAAAATGTTGTAACTTAGACTTTTAAAATGAAGTTCATAAATTTGTTCTGTCCACTTTATAAGTCGTGTCTGTTAGCTAAACACCTTACTAACTATTAGATTATTATTGAACCCTTCAAAGGTAAACACTAAACAAACATTTACAACTAATTACATTGTTGTGCTAACCTGATTTAGGATGGCCGCTATCTTACGGAACACAAAAATGGTTATAAGTCAGTTTCAGAAAAATCCAGATAAAAGTTGGTTTGTTTGCAACTAGAAGTCTTCATCACGTCAGAGGCTGAAGGCTGACGTCTCTGTTAGGAACAGATCCTCATTAAGCCACGATGGCTGCCACAGCTAAACGCAATGAGGGGCAGAACATCATCAAAACATCTTCTTCACTGTTTTAGGTAACTTTTATTGTCCAGTGGGGTGTGAAAGTTTGGGCAGCCTTGTTAATTTTCCTGACTTACCTTTATAAATCATTGATTGTTTGGTTAAAAAGAAACAGTAAAATACTGTACATCATATAGGGGACAAAGTGATATTTGAGAAGTGAAATGAAGTTGATATGATTTACAGAAAGTGTGCAATAATTGGTTAAACAAAATTAGGCAGGTGCATACATTTGGGCACCAAAAGAAAAACCTCAGCTCAATATTTAGTAGCTCCTCCTTTCAGAGAAATAACAGCCTCTAAACACTTCCTACAACTTCTGATGAGAGTCTGGATTGTGGCTGAAGGTGTTTTAGACCATTCTTCTTTACAAAACATCTCTAGTTCATTCAGGTTTGATTGTTTCCAGCCACAGACAGCTCTCTTTAAGCAGGGGTTCTCAAGCCATTTGAGTCTGGGGACCGCTAACAAGGGCGAAAAAAATTCCAGGGACCCTCTCATAAACCCTGTGCTGTTTTAAAAGGTAATTTATTGTCATTTCAACCCCTAAATGCCATGGGAATATATATTTTTATTCAGTTTATTATGTTTGTTTTATTAGTTCATTGTCCTCCATGCATTTTTAAACATAAAAACCAAATTAACATTTTAGTAAAAAAAAATTTTGAGGACCCCACACCCCCAAGATATCTCTCACGGACACCTGGGGGTCCAGGGACCCCAGTTTGAGAACCCCTGTCTTTAAGTGACACCACAGATTTTCAATAATATTCAGGTCTGGGACTGAGATGACCATTCCAGAACATTGTACTTGTTCCTCTGTATGAAGGTCTTAGTAGATTCTGAGCAGTGTTTAGGGTGGTTGTCTTGTTGGAAGATGCAGCCCCGGCTTCAGCAGCTTCAGCTTTGTCACTGATTCCTGGACATTGGTCTCCAGAATCTGCTGATATTGATTGGAATCCATCCGTCCCTCAACCTTAATTAACAAGATTCCCAGTCCCTGTAGGCTTGTCCAAATGTGCTTTAGAAAACCT
>NW_013953001.1:251072-255409 GCF_001266775.1 Austrofundulus limnaeus | reverse complement strand
TCTCTGAAACCAACTGAGAGTTTCCTTGGCTTTGTGTTTGGGCTCATTGTCTTGCTGAAATGTCCAGCCACGTTTCATCTTCATCATCCTGGTAATACAGCTATGCAGTATCTAATTATTAGTAGTATGATGATTGTTACTGATATTAGAATAACTTTCTCTTTGTATTATGTCATGCTCTGAAACAGTCATTAAATGTGGAATATGCAGTATAAATTTTCTCCTCAGTCTTTCTCCAGAAGCAGAAGAACCTGGGACTCAGCAATGTGCTGTTTAAAAAGAAAAGGAGAATAAAAAAAGAAAACCTTCCTGAAACCAACACGGTCTGCCTGCCTGGAGCTTGATTCCAGAAGGAGTCAGCGAAAGTTGAGAAGTTCCATCATCTTCCTCCAGCTCGGTTCTCATTAATGTCAATTTCATAGTGCGGGTCCAGAGGCGACGCTCTGCTAAATGTGTGTCAAGAAAAGGGTGGTGTTCTGAATGCACTTCAGACATCAAAAAGCTGCTTAGATCAGGCCGTTGGCTTCCTCCAGCTGTGAGGATGGAGATGAACTTTTACCCCGGTGCTCTCCTGACCTTCACCGAGCGCTGCTGGAGCTGGACTCTAAGTTTGTTAGGAAATAAAACACTTTAGTTGTGACAGACCTTCTCACTGAAACTGCTCAGAGACAGGAAGTGAAACWAGTCTGAGTTTGCAAATGAGGGAGAATGTTGCTTAGTAAACTCAGAATCTGCTGAAATGTCATCAGTGGATTTAACAGCCAAACTTTAATTCAGCAGCAGAGAAGATTTCAACACGGGGTGAAATTCAGGTCATGGATCCTGCGTGTGTGTGTGTCTGTGTGTGTGCGTCAGCTGCATTACCCTGCCACTTTTCCCTCTCAGCCTGTCTTTTTCCAGTTCGTATTCTGACAGCAAACCCTGCTGTGCGCTCTCTAACTCAGTTGCCATGGCCACAGTCAAGTTGTGTGTTCGGCGCGGGAGCTGACACTTTTCCTGTCAGAGAGGACTATGACTAATCCCCACCCCCCCGGCTGCAGCACCCATCCACAGACAAAACAGCTTTGCACCCTGCTGACTCCAGATTCAGGCAGATTGCAGCTTGAACACGCCGTCCACCTGCTAATCAGTCATTTTCAGCCGAGCTGCATGCCGCAGATCTGTGTGTCCATCGTCCTGCCGGGCCCGGCAGCATCACGCACACGCCGAACTACTGAAACACCGTGGACAAACAAAGTGCTGCTGACACAAAGTTTGGAGCATGGGGAGAAAACAACGTGTGGGCTGAAACTCCCGCGAGTGCTACTAAAACCTGCCTGGTGGTTTTATGCATTGATAAAGCAACGTCGGTGCCTCCGCAGCAATGCATCACTGCAGGAGCACAGACTGCTCCTCTGGTTTCTTATTTAAAGCAGCTTGAACGAAAAACTGAAGCCACACAAAACACCAAACAACTGACTCAATGATGTCTTACTTTTAGTAACATTAGAGGTTACCATGGTGATGTAATGTGCCAAAAACAGCCCATGATTTACAGTGAAGCTTTGTGAAAAAAAAAAACACTAATTATTCCTCCTCCCACATCTTCTACAAGACAGTGAGAAGTTGTATAATTATTTTAAAAAGGTAATTTCACATTTCAYGGCAGCAACATGTCTCAAAAAGTTGTACTGGAGTAACAACCCAACGCWGCAACATTAGTTGTATTTAAGAAACAGATGGAGGCGATTTGTTTCACTAATGAGGTTAATTATTAACAGAGGAGTCAGAGAACTGAGGATAAAAACATTTACACGATGAGCAGAGGTTCAGCAGTCTGTGAAAACTTGAATCTAAAAACAGAGAAACTGTTTCAGAAAAATCTTCCTGAAGGGAAATCTGTGAAGACTCTGCATCTTCATCATCTTCRGTTCATAATCTGATCAACGGATTAYTATAATCTAGAGCTGGGCGGTATACCGGKTCGTACCGAATACCGTATTTTTTTTATTTTTGTTGTGATATGACTTTGCAGAACACCGGACATACTGGTTTATAGAGCTTGAACACATTAGGAACGTTTTGTCGCGGCTGAACTCTTTCCTGGGGGACACTTTTCCTCACAGCACCGCTATGTGCGTTAGCATGCTAATGTTGGAGTAACGGGCAGCAGGCGGCRATTCCACTGCTTATATTGACTGACATTAAAAAAACATCCCGTTTTCGCCTGAATGTTGTAAACATATCTTCGGTGAAGTGCACGGTTAGATTTTACACGTAACGTTAATATGGAGACCGTGGCTGTGTCCAAAACAGCAGGCCGGGTCCTCCGAAGGCGGAATTCATTGGCCGCATACGTCACAGCGCCGTGACGGAGGCCGTCTAAAACCGAAGATTCCTCCGATGCGGCCGACAAATACGTCCTTCCTTTTCCCCGATTTGAAGGATAAGTCTGATGGATCCTTCCCGGCCCAGGGTATCCCATAATGCATTGCAGCCCGACCGGAGATTTTTTTAAGCTAGTAATGGCGGACGAAGCAAGAGTAAAGAATATGTTTTAAATAAAAATATGGCGATTTAAAATTAAAAATTTTAAGCGGTTGTAATTCTAATTTGTATAGACATGTTTTTAAATATTATTTTTGTCATAAAAAACGTGAAATAAACATGCACCTACAGCGGGTCAATTAGATCTTCAAATGTTACCTTTAAGTTAATTTTATTSTTTTGTGATATTAATAATGCTAATGTATTGATATTTTTCTAATTTTGATGTAAGTTTGCATGTTTAGCGTCGTCACAGTTTGTCTTGTGGGGTACCCCAAGGTTCAGTTTTGGGTCCAGTTCTCTTTTTATTGTACCTGGACCCTTTAGGGGGTATTTTAAAATGTTACAGTGTGTAATACAATGTGTCCTACCATCTGTATGCTGATGACATACAGTTGTACTGTTCCTTTCGACCCTCTGAGTTTTTCAAACTATCTGAACTCAGTAACTGTCTGTCAGAAGTCAAAATATGGCTGAACAACAACTATCTGCAGTTAAATGCAAACAAGACTGCAACTCTTATTATCGCTCCTGATTAGGGCTGCCACGATTAGTCAACTAGTCACGATTATGTCGACTACGAAAATAGTCGACAACTAATTTAATAGTCGATGCGTCGTTTTTTTTTTTTTTACTTTAACTTTGTTTTTCTCTCCAAACTGCTGCGGCATCTTCCACTTCCGCATCTGCCTTTCTGTCCTTGACACGCATTAGTAGTAGTGCAGTAGTGGGTAGGCTGCGAGCGGACGCGTTCACACAGACAGACTTGGATCATGGCTACCCGACAACGGAGCTCAAAAGTGTGGGATCATTTTAAGAAAACGACAGAGAAGTGTGTTCAATGCAATATCTGTAAGGTGGAACTTGCCTTCCACAGCAGCACAACTGCGATGCACGAGCACCTGAAAAGGAAGCATGTTGTGGCTGATGAAGACGGACCGTCATCTCGGTAAGCTAAATTGCTAGTTAGCTGCTAAAATAAGCRTAAACAGAGAGTTAACTTGCTACTTACTCATATTGATAGCTGTAAAAGTTAACATTAGCGACGACGATTTGATTGATTAGCCTTAGCACACATGTTTCATGTGTTTTCTGTAGCGTTATAACAGTGATGTGTTAGAAAAGGAATGCTAATGTTTTCTAATGTTACGTTTCAGTGCTAAAAAGGTACATTTGTCTTCTTCAATGGACGGCTTTGTTATAAAGCCAGCTACATGCACACCTCAGCAAGCCAATGTCCTGACTGAGTCCATTCTGAAGATGCTGGTGACGGACATGAGACCACTATCCATGGTGGACSATGAAGGATTTAAAGACATGATTAAACAGTTCAACCTGGATTATCATGACAACTRCCTACCAGGCAGAWCTCACTTCATCACACTGATGGAGAAGAAATATTGTGCAACTTTTGAAGAGGTCAGTCTCTCTTTCTTTCTGTTTCAATTTGATTTTTGGTATGAAAGTATTAAAACAATATTGGTAAAGCAACAATAACACAGTAAAATAAATGCTTTAATAAACAAGCAACATTTAAAGACATAAGAATTAAAATATCAGATCTCACTCACTCACTCAGTCACTCACTAGCAATTAAGAATTTTACAAATTTCATGATAAAATAATATTAAGAGCTTGCTGACTGAGCAACTAATAAATTAATCCTGGTTAAGGCATTTAATAATATTTTTTAAACATATGTTTAATGTTTGTTATCCTACTTAACTATATCTGATAAATGAATTATTGAATTGGTAAATACATTTAAGGCTATTTACATAAACTGACAGATGCTGTTAACAAAAAAAAAC
>NW_013953001.1:248124-249807 GCF_001266775.1 Austrofundulus limnaeus | reverse complement strand
TTTTTGCTTTCTGTGAAGCACTTTGTGATGTTTGTCTGTGAAAGGTGCTATAGAAATAAAGTTTACTTACTTACTTACACAGTTGCTAGGTGACATGACGTACGCCGGGGTGGAGGGGAGGCYAGACCGTCCAAATTCACAGCCTCAATTTTTCCGGTCTTCCCGGTCTACCAAGGACCCGGCCTACCTCAACCGGGTAGTCTGGGTCCTCCAGAGGACCTGGCCTGTCGTTTTGGACACAGCCCTTAATGCATGGAGACTTTATTGTGCTTCTATTGTGAAAATCCCAGAGGAAGTAGATTTGTAGTAAAGTTGAGTTGACTGGTGTGCAAGGTGAGTCCAGTTAATCTTTATTAAATAACATAAAACAATAGAACCGATAATGATCTTTTCTTAACTCCATCACGATCGGACCAAAATGCATTACTACTGTCTCCAACCAGGAGAAAAAAGGAAAAAGTCAATAAGCAACATTTGTACATTTTGTTATCAGCTGACCTGGGATGAAAAGAAAATTACCATCAAATACCGTCAATCCGGTGTAAATGTTGAAAATACTGTGACTTAAATTTGTGTCATACCGCCCAGCTCAATTATAATCTGTATTAAAGTCAATAGTAAATGGTTGCGATCTTCACTGCATTAAACCCAGGTCTGGTTCTGTTCTGGACTCAGGACCACACAGCTCACTGTACCATCCACTAATGCTGCTAAAGCTCTATCAGACAAAGAGGAAGCCAGATACGAACACCATCCAGAACAGCTGCCATCTTCTCTCAACCAAAGATCATAAAATGAACCGAGACAAAGAGCAGAACTGTTCTGAGGTCAGATAGACCTATCCAGTGTCTCAGAGGAGCTGGAGCCTGGTTCCAGCAGTGTAGTGGGACAACATTCCCTCTAAAACCTCCAGAACCGGTCTCCTCAGGTCCTGGATGTTTGAAGACTGATGTTAGAAGAAGAGATGTTTCACAAAGGAAATTCAAAATTAACTTCATTTTGATTAAAGCTTTACAGCATCTTAAATGCTTAAAATGTTTGCTGTGTTCCACAAATTATTTAGTAACAAATCATTTGTTTTTATGTTTTTATTTACATTTTACACATCACCATTTTTTCAGGAGTTGAGATTGTATATTACTGGGTCTTTACCACTTTTCTACTTTCAGTGTTTATGATCTACTAAAGAGATAATTGAGAGATGACTGATATAAGTCAGGTGTGTTGCAGCAAAGAAATATTATTGTCACTATAGCCCTCCCCACTTTGCACATGGTTGGCTCTAAATCACTCAAACATGATCCGATCTGAGGTAAATGTTGTGTGCATCATAAGGGAGACCTGCTCAACACATCTGTAAATACGTTTTACAAGATCACTTTATCCATCCGTCCGTCCGTCCAGCTGTTGAGGGCTGGTCTGCATTACAATCTGCTCCTACTCTGAAAAAAATAACTTGTAAGATTTACTTGAAAAAATCTTCGTAACAATTTGCACTAACGTTTGTTAAGTAAATTTAAATGCTACAAATTGTAATATTTACTCATCATTATCTAGTAAAAGTTATTAAAAATAGTGAGATTTGTGAATAAATCAGGCAAATTTTACTTAATTTGCTGTTAAATCTTGTAACATATACTTGATCCAATTAAGTAAAATTTACCTGATTTATTCACAAATCTT
>NW_013953001.1:244095-245256 GCF_001266775.1 Austrofundulus limnaeus | reverse complement strand
CACACACACACACACACACACACACACACACACACACACACACACACACACACACACACACACACACACAGCTCAGTGTGTGATCCACAGAGCAGATGGACTCTAAGAAACAGCTGATTGATTAGTGACATGTGCTCATTTCACTTCCACTCAGCGTGTTATCATCTCGGTGTGGTTCTGTGGTCCGCTGCAGGCTGAAGTTTCAACAGAACCAAACAAAATGTTCTGTTTCTGTTATTGTCAAACTGAAGTAGAGCTGCCACAAAATCACAATCTCATTTCATCATTTTGGGAAAAAAAGTAAAAATTAAAGCAGTTGAATTGATCTTTAGCTTGTTCCGCTTGTTTTGTTTTACAATAACTGTAACAATATTAAAGCATATTTCTGTATGAGTAATAAGTACATACAGTAATGTCATAATGACTGAGTTTAAACCAAACATCTACCCTATTTATTCAAGTATAATACGTAAAATTAAATCCATAAAATCATCCATAAAGTTGGGGGGTAGTATTATACTTGGATAAATATTTTTACTTATGTACTTTAACCGAAATATCGAGAAGGGGTTGTCTGCGTAATCAAAGTGGGTGTGTCACAAGAGTGGGCGTGTCAAAAGCAGAAACACTGTGGGCTACGAGTCCTACATGACGGTATCCTTAGACCCTGCTTGACCTCTTTATAGCCTGACCCTGACCCCAACACTGTTTAACCAAGAGAAATGTGACCCAAGTAGGGGTCTCCAGAAAAAGTGGTGCCGTACAGTAACGCCCCTTTTGTTCTTGTCCAGTCAGGTGTGTCCCTTTAACAAAGTCCATCAAATCAGGTGTGTCGCTTTAGAATCACCTTTCCTTGTAACACGCTCACTCATCCTCACTCGTCCGCAGAGACCCCTACTTGAAAATATCGGCTTCATTCACAAAATTATTGTGTCCAGAAATGAGACCACGTTGTAAAAAGCAGTTGAAGCGAGCTCACCTCTGACACTCCTCCGTGCTTCAGAGTGAGATAATAACAGATCCAGGCAGGTGACATGATGCGAAAAAAAGGGGTGGGGGAGTATTCCTACACCTTAGTAATGATAGCAAACTAATGACATTAGTGTGTGACCGAGTCGCTCCTCGAACAACAACAAACACATGTTAGTCTGTAATGGCTGC
>NW_013953001.1:238706-242709 GCF_001266775.1 Austrofundulus limnaeus | reverse complement strand
ACAATGAGTGAGGACATGGCTGTGACTTGGCAGGGGACAGGTTAAATTCATGACAAAAGTAAAGATTTATTAAACAAAAAATGCTGACAGGGCAGCTCAAAAAAAACTCACCTGGAGTGGCGTCGTGGCAAGACAAAGAACAAGGAACCATCACAGGCTGTAAACAGCACAATGATCAGAAAAACACTGAAGACAGCACACAGAATATAAAGGCCAACTGAGAGAAAACAAGAAACACCTGGGAAAGAAACATGAGGAGCAGGTGAGAATGGGCGGGGCTGGAGTAAATGCAGGAAAGAYAAGACAGAATACCAGAATAGAACCAAAATAAAACATTAACGCAGACACAGACCATAGCAAAGCAGCTAAAGGGTCAGCAAACACTCCCAACTTTAGCTGCTGTTTCCTCAACAAAAAAATGCTACAAAATGAATTTATACAAAATAGAACTCGACGCYAACCRTCACTGATGYCCTCCGTCGCCRTTCAGTAGTGACCTGCTGTTAGCAGTTTAGTTGGAATCATCACAGACCTTCATTATTTAAATCATATGGTGAACAGACAGACGGGGGGCTAAAGTAATCTTGTCAAACTGCTACACAAACATGTTGAGCAGGTTTTCTTGATGATTTACACAAAATGTGGTGCACATACATTCATGTTTAAGTGACGTGGCATGGGAAAACCAGCAACAAGTTGCTGAAGCACAAACCCAGAAAAAAAGGAAAAACTTCAGTTTTTGGCAAAATATACGAGTTGAAGTTAAGAAGAATCCACTCCACGCTTTGTTTCAGTTTCAGAGGTTTTAAAAATGTAAACTTTGTTTTAATTCAGACTAACATGATTAGGTARATTAGTTGTGCTCAACAACAAAGCTTCATCATTTTTATACTCACCTAGATWCACATTTGATACCTGCCTGGATACTCACCTCAATACTTACCTGGACACTCACCAGAGTCCTCGGTGTCTTTCATGGACTGCCCTGTTAAAAACTACCTCTCTGGAACCAACCCTTCAATAGRACACCTGGATCTTCTCTGCTGACTGCCCTCCACCCTGCCACTCTCAAGGTTTCTCCTGCAACAATAAAATAACTCAATTCATTTTCTGGAAACACCGGTCCTCCCCTCCAGGCCAGCCTCTTGGATGATACCTGTGAAAAACTTTGTACTTTTTACAAATGTGTTCAGTCTGATTTTCTTCATTATACTTTCTATGTTTTCGCTATATTTCTGTTTTCATCTTCAAAGGGGCAAAAAGGATTGGGTGAAGCGTGTGATGGGCAGTAGTYAAAGGACCTTGGCGGTATGATCCGCAGCTACAGAAGTTAGAKCYAGGGATGTGGAATGTCACCTCTCTGATGGGGAAGGAGCCTGAGCTGGTGTGTGAGGTTGAGAGSTTCAGACTAGATATAGTTAGACTCAGCTCAGCCCACCACTCTGGCTCTGGAACCAGTCTCCTCAAGAGGGATTCCACTCTGGAGTCGCCCAGGCTGAGAGGCACCAAGCAGGACTGTGCATACTTGTTGCCCCCCATCTTGGTGCCTGTACGTTGAGGTTCACCCCAGTGAATGAGAGGGTAGCCTCCCCCCGCCTATGTATGGTGGGATGAGTTCTGAATGTTGTTTGTGCTTATGTGCCTAACAGCAGTTCAGRTTACCCATCCTTTCTGGAGTCCAGAGTGAACCCGAGTGGTGTTTTGTTATTGGACTTCTGTGATCGTCATGGATTGTCCATAACGAACACCATGTTCCAGCATAAGGGTGTCCATATGTGCTCTGGGCACCAGGACACCCTAGGCCCAGGGGATTCTGATGTTATCAGTCCATGAAATGGACGTTATTAGGTGTTATCAGTCCCATAAAATGGCTTCAGAGGATCCCTACTGTGCCTTCTAGGCTTCAGACTGTCTCGACAGTGCCCCCTAGTGGGCTAATTTATCAATGACAATGAATGTGTAAATAACCAAAACATATTGTAATAAAGTTTTTGTGCCCATGTTGGTCTCGAACCCTGGTCTCCCGCTCTCTGGTCCAGCACACTACCCATTGAAGACCACAATTTACAACTGTTGGAGGGCAGTGTCTTTAGCGCTAACCATGTCATTTGCTCTAAAGTTAACCTTAGTGGCTTTAAGCCTCATATTAACCAGTATTTTATGCCTCATGTTAACCAGATAGTGGCTTTATGCCTCATACTAACCAGCTGACAATCTGAAGCCATTCTATGGGACGGGGAACCTGATAACCGGCACAGGCAGGACATTCTGAAGCCATTCTAGGGGACTGATAACACCTAATAATGTCCATTTCATGGATGATAACATCCGAAGCGGGTGCTAGGCCGCAGTTTGATCAACTTTGTTGTCGTTTCATCTGATCTGCGGCTGCATGTTTTGGACACTTGAGTGAAGAGAGGGGTGGAGCTGTCAACTGACCACTACCAGGTAGTGGTCAGAGTTCTGCAAGTGGGCAGAACACTTCAAAGACCTCCTCAATCCCCCAAKCACGCCTTCCATTGAGGAAGCAGAGCCTGGGGACCCTGGATTAGGCTCCCCAATCTCTGGTGCAGAGACCACTGAGGTAGTTAWAAAGCTCCTCGAGAAGGGAGTCTGCAGTGATATGGGCACTGTACCGATTTGTTGTGGTGAAGAGAGAGCTGAGCCAAAAGGCAAATTTCTCGATTTACCGGWCGATCTACGTTCCTACCCTYATCTATGGTCACGAACTTTGGGTAGTGACCAAAAGAACGAGATCACAAACACAAGCAGCTGAAATTAGATTCATCCTCAGGGTGTCTTGACTCTCCCTTAGAGATGACATATGATTTGACAAAAGTATTTTATGTGCCCCAGCAGCCAGTTCAGGGTCTACTCTTCATGTCTGTGGTCTTTACAACCCAAAAGTGTTCTGCATCAGTTCCAAGTGTYTCACATAAAAGACAAAAATCACCACCAGGAGAAACACGGCATCATTATTTGATCTTTTTTTAGTACTGAGGTTCTCATAGTAGACACGGGTGATGCAATAAACTTTTTATCAACTTGTTACACCTTGACTTTTCTCAGTGAAAGACACCAACACACCCTGAGAACAGATTCTTGTTGGCTCYTCTGAAGTTCTCCTGACCCTGAGTTTTCAGTCCTCGGCTATGATCAGGGTTCCCAGAGGAACATCTTCAGATGATGACAGACTGCATTTGGCAAACAAGACTGTGGTTTTCAGCCACTCGGTCCATGCTGCATGTAGAAATAGAAATCTCAGTTTCTTTCTAATTGTAGAAGGCTCTGGCAGCGAAGCGTGGRCTGAGAATCACACCTCACTGATGAAAAATAAATGACTGTGTGACTGCAATCATTTCACATTTCTCCAGAATCAAATTTTACATTTAACAGTTTCTCTGTTTCAAAGAAGTTTTTTAAATAGCATGCTCTGAAAGCAACATGATGAGGTGTCGTTGAAACTGGATTGGATCAGGTTTTTATCAACACACAGTATTTACTTCAGATTCTGGGTTCAGCTTTAGATTGATCCTTTCTGCTGAAGGTGAAAGGCTTTAATGTTTTTGATCATGTTTCTGTTTGTCCTGTTAGATCTTTGAGTAAAGCTTCGCATTAAATCAACTCTGTTAGGAAAATATCCCATGATGCACTGCACAGATTTGAATGAGCCTTTGTGTTTTGGTTATTAATTTATGTTTTTTTGTTTACAGTTTTGTCTTATGTTCTTCAGTATCTTGGGTTTACCTCTTCATTCTTTGTGTTGTTACTTCTGTTCTCTTCAGTTTATATCTTATTCYGTGTTTCTTGTTAGTTGGAAGTTTTTTGTAGTTGGATTTATTTGTGACTCCTGTGTTCATCGTTCCATCTGTGGGGCGCCGTTTGTAAAGTTACACAGTCTAAAATTACCACCAATATTTTGTGTTTTATTTAGCCTTTTTTATAAGAAAAAAAGAACAGATTTATTTTGCAAAGTCAGTTTTTCACTATATGATTCATACAT
>NW_013953001.1:233359-238191 GCF_001266775.1 Austrofundulus limnaeus | reverse complement strand
ATGTATGAATCATATAGTGAAAAACTGACTTTGCAAAATAAATCTGTTCTTTTTTTCTTATAAAAAAGGCTAAATAAAACAAAAATATTAGAGGTAGTTTTTGACTGTGTAACTTTACAAACGGCACCATATCCACCTGTCCTCACAGCTCCTGTGTTTTCTGCTGCTCTCACCTGTTGCCTCTCTGTAATCAGTTCAGCTGGTTCCAGTCTCATCATATTCTGTTTAATCCGTCTCTGTCCCCCTCCAGCAGATCTTTGTATTTTGTTTTCCTGACTTCCTCAGTGTTCCTCTGTGTTTCTGTTGTTGTGAGTTTGTTTTAGTTTGTCATTAAAGTATTTTAACCCTCATCTCTGTGCATTCTGAGTTCGATTCTACTCCTCCTTCCCTTCAGTGTGCGTCTACAACTGATTAACTGTTAGTCTAATCCAAAAYGGCCAGCTCAGCTAATCAACATWAGCCAACACCAACAAGTCTCTAAGGCAATCACTTTTACAGATATTGAGCTGAAACTTGCAGCGGTAGAAGATGAGAGACAGTAATGTCTTTAAGGATGACATCTTTGGATATAATATTAGATTATGTAAACATGCATTTCTTTTATTTGCTGCCCTGAGATGAGTTTTGTTGTAAATTGGCTCTATTTTAATAAAGTTAATTAAATAAAATTACTTTCAAGGTTAGTGTTTGTCTGCAGATTCTTCTGCATGTTTTATGGACTGTCATTACTTCAGCAAACATAAATAGTATTAATATACCCTCAGTCCACCACTGAACCAGCAGCATGTTTTAGATGTTTATGCTCAGTTGGTTGTGTTTATACKGAGCATAAAAATAGGTTAAATGTAATGTTTGTCACATTGTACTTTTAATGATTTTTATCAGACCCACACCCTCATTTTATAGCCAAGCCTTGATCCATCAATCCATCTCTGACTCTTCAACCAGACTCTCAGATACCTGAAGTCTTGACGTATACTCAGTTTCTGTTCACACAGACGACCTGAAAGAATCTGGAAGATGGCGGTCCAACTCCTGACCTACAGTAACCATTGAGACTTTGACAACACAAGGAGGCTGATTGAGGTAGCGAGTTCTACATATCTGTGCTGTTAGTGGGTGTGTTGCATCTGATCTTTGTTTAGAACAACTAAAATAGAAAATGAATATAAACTAGACTTGGGTTTTTACARTGTAAAAACAAGTGTGCATTGCCATGTAGCATGTCATTGCAACATGGCTTTGCCTGCAGCAGTGGACTTGCAGAATGAACTGTGACCAAGTTCAAATGTGTTTTCTATACCAATTTGTGCTTGCCAAGTCAGCAGGTGTTTGTAATTATGGTAATTGTGTAACAATATGAAGTTTGTAGAGATTTTTTGTTAAAGTTGCTGTAGCTGGGTTTTGAACCCAGATCTCCCACAAGAAAGCCCATAGAGTTAACCAGGAGACCAGTGGAGCTGTGGCAGATGGAACTGCCAGGGGTTGGTTTGTATGTGTGTAGAAAGAGGCCACATTGCCAATGCAGTTGTTGACACAAAACTGCATATTATTACATCAATAAAGTAATATTAGGACAAGATTTTAGTAAAACATCAAAATACAATCATTAGTATTGTAAACACTGAACTACTGAGTTTAAATATTATTAAACTATGGTTCAGTACTGAGTATATACAGCAAGGGGAAGTATTGGACCAATACAAGGCTCCATTGACTGGTATTGTATGATTTTAAACATTAATATTTCAAAAACTATAAGTTTCACAGGCACCAAAAGGCATAGCCATCATTTGGCACAGGAGCTTTACAGATATAAATTACAATGGCAGCTCTAGGACAAAGTGTGCAGGAGAAGAAGCATGCCAWAGTGGAGATGACTTGGMTGGGAAACAAATTACAAAATGTTATAAGCAGTGTTAAATTTGTGGCAGAGCAGATAACAAAGTCTGAGCCAGAGCAGGTACAATGACGGATTATAAACTGAGTAAATGTCAAAATGTTGAGCAGATGTGAAGGAAAGAGTCAGATTCATGATAAAAATCGAAGTGAAGTTTATTCATAATTGGAACGAGAGCAAGTGAGTGGTTATTGTTTGTTCCACATGTTAATTAGTAGGATTGTGAGGTAATGTTATTTTCTCTTACAGGAGGAGGTCCAGGAGCAGAGAGGAGACAAGAATCTAAGGTGAGTACAGGCGAGTGTTCACATGTGCGAAGGGAAAACATTGGTAGGCAGGCTGGACTATGAGAACATCCAAAACCTATCTTTCTGAGAAAGCAAGAGACWCAGGGTTAAATTAACTCAGGCTAGAAGACAGTCAGAAGGCTGAAGCAGGCAGTATGTTCACTCGGCAGCCGACCGGACGATGCATCGTYAYGTGGTTGTTTGACGTTTGTTTTTGCACACATCTTTCATAGCTCCTGAGACACCCCGCGCCGAGCTCCTGGGAAACCCCTCCTGCTGCAGCATACGTCACTGCGTAGGATTTCTTCTCGGTGGAGTCCAATGAAAAAAAAAAAAAGTCAGAGACTCATCACCCGACGGTATTTATCCACAAACTGATCCGGAATGAAGCTCCAAAGTTTTCATCAGTCAGATTCCACCATGAAAAAYGTMCATTCTATCCTCTTTTATTAGTTTTTGGATGGCCGTTCGACTATCTTTWTAAATCACTGCTTCCTGGTACAACTGTCAGCTCAGAAAGTGAGTTGCTTTTCTTTTTTTCTCTTTTTGAAGCAAGTGGTTGAAGCTAAATGGAGCGTCTGAGCGCTTTCAGCACAAACACTCCCACAAACTTCTGACCAATCACACAATAAAGTTCTTATGGGGAGGGGTAAAAAGTTTGACCCGCGGGTTGCGGGTGACATGAAGTACAAACAACAACAGAACATAAATACTGTATATTCACTGTAAACCTGAAAACAATCAAAAGATTAAAGATTTATTTATCTAAAACAACAGAACACAAGACTGGAGAGTCAAACTCTAAACTGTTCAGAACTTTTCCACAGGGAATTGTCCAAACCATCACKGTGTGCAGCCTGAGTCTGTCCTTGGATCAGTACTGTTCTCTTGCAATAACTTCATGCACATATTTTGAAACGTGGAAGCAAAAACTGCTGAATTGAAGATATTTTTATTGTCAGTGTAAATATAATCATATTTATATTTGTGGTATACTGGAATAAAACGACAGAGCCAGAGCTGCTTGTGGTCCACAGGTTGTAGAATCTGTGAGCTCAGCACAACGTCCACTAAAGCTGCTGCTTYACCTGCTTCTGTCAGGACAGGATTACATGCTCTGACACAATAAAACATAAGATTCACAACTGTTTTCCTTCAATTTGAGCTGTGTAACTTTAGAAGAGATGTCATCACATTAGACCAATACTTGTGTTCTGAAAGTTTCACTAAAATCTGTTCAGAGGTTTAAGGGATATTTTCGCAACAGACAAAACAATGCACACAGATGGGCGAAAATGTGGTGTCTGAAATACATTTGTACATCTGTGATAAAGCGTTTGTGTGTATGTCAGCTGTAGAATTGAGCAGCGTCAACTTCAACGCCTTATAAGAAAAATGGACAGAGTTCCTTATTTTAAACATTTTTACCCAACTCTGATAGGACATGTGCATGGAATGTCTTTACATCAGGAAGTGGCTGGCCATCAAAACAATTGCAGACCCCAGGAGCTTAGAGAGGTTCTCATCAATTGGGCCAGAGATCCCACAATTTGGTTCAGGCTGTGATCTGAAATAAAATACTTTACTGTTGTACTAACTTCAAGCCTGTCAGAGTCATTTTTCCTGTGACTAAAGACCCCAGAAGAACTTTTTCTTTACCACAGAATAATATTGTTTGAGCATTTATTGTGTTTTATAAGTTTAAAAATGCTGTAGTTTTATTTTGAAAGGATTGTGAATGGGGATGGATAAAAAACCAATATGAGTGGGGGCATTACAAGCGGGTCCATTTCTAAGTATTCTGAGCTTCTCGGGATTCATAAAGGGGTCCCTAAGAATACTTTTCCTTTGACTGATCAGAGAAGGCAGTGGCCTAAGTAGTGCAAAGAAATCTGTAATTCAATGCCACAGTAATCACACAGACCATTGTCATGGAGTCCCATCACTATTTTAACATATCCAAAGATGTCATCCTTTATAACTTAAAGTTTTCCTTGTCAGGTCGATGAAAGATTTCCCAAACCTTAGATTTGGGCAGTTAATCAGTTCCCGTGCCTGTCTACAGTCAGTCAGCTCCCTCCAGCGGATTGAGTGTTGACGTCTAATCCAGGCCTGTAGGGCAGTCCTACAGACTGTTGTTGAGATACCTACAACAGGCTCTGGTCCTTTGAAGTGAGCCTGACTGCCAGCTTTTGTTTGGTAGTCAGCTCTTTTGTTTCTATTAATGCCAGTATGACCTGGTACCCATTTAACACTAACACTGTTATCTCTCCCTAGTTGGTTGACTGCTTCGGCACACTCCTAAGCCAGTAATGACGTAAAGTGTGGCCCTTGAAGAGCTCTAACAGCAGCGTGACCTTCTGTTAGGATAAATATTTCCTTCCGTGCACACTGAGGGTCTTTGAGAGATGCCAGACACTGGTGGATGTCATTTATCTCAGCTTGAGATACAGTTGCAAAACAACCCAGTGGTACTGTATTTGTACTCTCTCTCTCTCACTGTGGTTGTGCAAAATCAGCACCCCTGCACCTACTGACATGTTAGGTAACCCCCTCGCATCAGGTATTGACCAGATGAGAATGAAGAGGTGTCTGTTGTCATAATTTTTGAAAAGTGTACAAAATGTACCACAATTGACCATTCC
>NW_013953001.1:231293-233349 GCF_001266775.1 Austrofundulus limnaeus | reverse complement strand
TGTCTACAGTCCGTCAGCTCCCTCCAGCGGATTGAGTGTTGACGTCTAATCCAGACCTGTAGGGCAGTCCTACAGACTGTTGTTGAGAAACCTACAACAGGCTCTGGTCCTTTGAAGTGAGCCTGACTGCCAGCTTTTGCAAGGTTCCAGGTACCCATTTAACAGTAACACTGTTGTTTTTCCCCAGATGGTTGACTGCTTTGGCACACTCCCAAGCCAGTAATGATATAAAGTGTGGCCCTCGGAGAGCTCTAAGAGCAGCTTGGCTATCTGAAAGTCTTTGAGAGTTGCCACACCCTGACGCATTGGTCTGGTGACCATTTTCTCTCCAGCTCCTGCAGTTACTGGAACAGCAACAACTGCTTAGTCTCAGATTCTAGTGTTCTGTGAGTCAGATAGGCTTTTCCACCTACCAGACGGGCGTAGCCTTACTGCACTGGATGCGGCCTCCCCTAAGATATGTAACTCTAGTGGAGCCAGGTCCAGTAGGACTTCCATGGCTGCCATGGGTGTTGTTCTGATGGAACCTGTGATGCTCAGGCAGGACATACGTTGCACATGGGTAAGCATCACTCTTGCCACCCCAACTTGAACTCGAAAGCATTACAAAAAAGAAACTGTAGTCACAGGTGAGCTACTATTTATTTCTGCACAAACTGGGGTCGCTGTGGCAGAGTGGTTAATGGAGATGTCTTGTAACCAGCGTGTTGCCGGTTCAGTCTCCTGTTCCATTCGTCTCAGTCATTGTGTCATAGCTTTCCTAGTATGGCAGCCTTGCCTCTGTCAAGCCTATTTCACACTCCCTCCGAGCTGCCAAAATCTATTGATCCAGTGCAAGTGAAGGAATTACAGGAACATAAACATGAAATGCCCCCTTCTGGTTGTAGGGGTTGTTGCCCCAGATGGAGGAGTTCAGGTAATCTGAAGGTCTAATCCTCGATGATGAGGACATTGCTTCAGTCAGTCATGGTGAAGAAAGATCTGAGTCAAAAGGTAAAGCTCTGGATTTACTTCTCTGTCTACATTCCAACCCTCACCTGTAGTCATGAGGTTTGGATCAAGACCAAAATAACCCGATCCTGGATACTAGCTTATTCCATACAGTGGCTGGGCTCAGCCTTATGCTGTGTTCACACATTTGTGTTTTCAGCAAGAACATTAGGTTTACATACAAAGTCTAGGGTGGATATGCATCAAGGGGCATCGGGACGTACTGCAGTACTGAAATCAAATGCCTGTAGTCTGTATCCTGGCAGGAGATATCAGCACCGATGCAGGTCAGCGGCTCGTCAAACTGAGCTTGTGACAAAAATAGTGCTGAAAGTGACCCTGATCAGCTCCTGGAGTGGTGAAACTCACCAAACTCAGAACGTATCTGAATTATCTGGTGAATTAATTTTGAATTGAGTGCTATGTGCTCTTGCGCTCAGTAAAAAAAGCAAAGCTACTTTCATCTGCCATTGTACAGAGACCGGCATGATGCAATAGAGCAATTTGATGTGCGGTTGACCTCAAAGTGCCCAAGTGTCCAACTTGAAGCACTGGATGCGTTTTTGGTGCTGAGAACACGTTCAGTGTGAAGGCAGCATTAGAGGCAGGGTGAGGAGCTCAGAGTGGAGCTGCTGGTCCTCTACATCTAAAAAAGTCAGTCGAGTTGTTTCAGCTGATCTGGACTCCTCCCTTTGAAGGTTTTTCAGGCGTGTCCCAGTGGAAGGAGGCCCAAAACCCTCTGGAGGGATCAAGGATCCGATCCGATCTGGAACGGGAATAGATTAGGGTGTAGGCTGCAACAACGAATTAATAAAATCGATAAAAATTGATAATTAAAAGCGTTGGCAATGAATTTCATTATTGATTTGTTGTGTCGCGCTACTTATGCGTCCCTTGCCTCACCGTGTCGCGGAGCCGTTTACGTCACCCGCAGAGCGTTGTCAATGCTGGCTGACCTAAATAAAGTTTAGGAAAAAAATTAACTGTAAAGATCCGCCGTCTCTGACTCTCGAGTAAAATGTAGAGACTTTGAACTTTAAACCAGTTTTTAAATCGTGTTGTTAGG
>NW_013953001.1:227480-228823 GCF_001266775.1 Austrofundulus limnaeus | reverse complement strand
CCCTGTTCACATGACCAAATCGTGTGAACAAAAATAAGAAATTTATAATAATCTATATGTTCGCATTAAGGCACAAATGTGTATGCAAATTAACCTAAGCGATACAGCACAACGTGGAAAATTTCTAACAATCYCACCTCGATATAAAGTAAAATGATCCATTTATTCCACCCCAATCAACAAAATAGAAAACATAAACTGAACTATTGTCAAATACCAACCAGGTCAGCTGTGTTTATTCTTTCGAGGCCAGAGGTTCCAGAACATGGCCYACYGTTGGGAACAAGTCCTCAGCACCRTTCCMTCYCCCCCTRTCTTCCGTGGCAGACTGACCTGGTTACTAACAACATCCCTGCATATTAAGATTTAACCTTAGCTCATCAACAATTAAACCATACAAAGAACAGTAAAAACAAATCAAACAAAATGCTAAAACAGTTCTAAACATGCCCTGCATAGTGTATCATTTCTATAAAAAGAATCAGCAATGAAAAACATAAATTAAATTCAAACATTTAACAAAAATCATTTACCATTGATTCGTTAACCTATAAAAAAATCTTGTCCGACTACGTGAGTGTAACTATTTCAGTGTTATCATTCTATATCTAAAAATGTCAGCTATAGACGTTGGAGCTTTTTTCTCCACGCCGTCACTCCTCGCCCTTTTATTTTTCCGGTGCTCGTAATTATGCCAGACCTATGCATTTTGGAGTTTTTTTTTAATAAACTGGCTAACAAGCGTATATTTTTGTCTACCTATTTCGAATAGGCTCGGAAGCTTAAAATGGAAAAATAGCTTTGACACACGGTTTCAACCTGAAAATTATATTGGTATACAGTATATATATATTTTTTCTTTTTTTCTAGACAAAGGCTGCTGACTAATCTATAACACCTAGGAGCTGAGAGAGAGAGAGAGTTCAGTATTGCCCTTTTGATCGAACTTGTTTTATGCCAAAGATTGTTGACTTTAAAATGTTATCGCACTTGAAGAGATTAATAAATTCAAAGTCCAAGTTTAATGACTAGTTTCATATGTAAACTAACAACCAGATTAAACTCAGAACTATTATCAAATTTCCCTGCTGACCTCTTTCTGTTTTTACAACAACACAATGTGGCGGTAGGTTCAAGTTTTATCACTATCRTTTCTTTTCTTTAAATTATGAGGAAGAATAATTAAAGACACCAGAAAGTTACAGGTACTGCTGAAGTATTACTATTTCAGTTTTCAAACCCTGTCTGAAACCATTCAATGAAATTATATAGATAAGGTTTATTCAGCAAGAAATGTTTTGTCTTAAGTGCGCAACCTCCGCCACTCTCCAGCTGCTTTGTAC
>NW_013953001.1:224336-226908 GCF_001266775.1 Austrofundulus limnaeus | reverse complement strand
ATCAATAACTTGCATCCTTAATGAATGAAATTAATTTTTATCTACTCATATTCATGTAATTAGTCGTTTTAATGATTTGGCCGATTAATCGAAAAAATAATCGACAGATTAATCGATTATTAAGACAATTGTTGGTTGCAGCCCTAGAATTGACTAGGTTCCCCCAGGTGGATCTGGATGGTGTTTCTGGGGAGAGGAAGGTGTAAGAAAATTTGTATTCAATAAACTGAAGTCGATATTCTAAACACAATTATTAAATAAAATGATTTGTAAAAGGAATCAAACCATACAACACCAGAACTCTGGATCTGAGTGAGGTTTATTGTCGCTAAAGCAGACAGCAAACCAATACTGCTGAAAAACCAGGAAGTCCATCTATTTATACAGGTTCTTCAATGCCTGCGTTCGCCCCCTACTGACCTACGGCTGAATCACAGGCATTCAGACAAAATCCTCAGCTAATGTCATCCCAACGTTTAATTATGTGTTGTCACAGATATTTCGGACATGTAACTAATCTATTATGTTTTGATTGAATTAGGTATAAACACTGTCAACATTACAACAAGGAGAACTTAAGAATATAGTGTTGTGCTTTTAACATCAGTACTAATCTTCCTAACTTTAAATTTCTTCAAAGGTCTGAGTTTTCCTCCTCTTTAASCCAACCATAGACAATCAGTAGAAGACAGATGGACACAGGTCCTGGCAGAATCAGAACCTGAAGTCTGTTCCATCAGCAGCAGGACTGTTTCCATCACAGTTCTTCATCTCGACTCTGTAGATGAGGTCATTTTTTAAATCAAAGTATGAACTGTCTTAAACCATAAAACACTGACATCACCTGGWCCTGGTTTAGATAAATGTGATGAATTGATCCTAAAATCTTTCTCTCAGATTTTTTCATGAGGACCACTGTGAAGGATTCACTTCAGCTCAACACTTTCCTCTCAGACATGATGCTGGCACTTATTCTGTCATGGAGGCTACATTTACAAGAACAAATTCATTGGTTTATTTTAAAGAATGGTTTGGAAAATATCTGCTGGTTTATAAAAACTAAAACTCAAAGTGTGATTCAGTGTCTGTGTGTTTCTCACTGAGGTTTATGATTCCAAATAAACTCTTTATTTTGCTTTTACCTCAGAAGTGCACAGAGCTGTGCACTGTGAGCACAAAAAAAAGGACCCGTTCAGCAATCCAGCACCACAAAAACAAATCAGATTTACAGAAACATATTTCAGTGTTTGGGTTTATACTTNAGCACCACAAAAACAAATCAGATTTACAGAAACATATTTCAGTGTTTGGGTTTATACTTGTTACTTTTGGTCAAACTTTTTAATTTTACTCTAATAACAAAACAGGAGGAGGTGAAATAAAACATAGACATCCCCTCCCCCTGCGCGCGCACGCACACACACACACACACACACACACACACACACACACACAGAAATGCCCTTCACTTGGGTTTGATAAATGGCTGGTCCCAGAGCTGCTCATTTCACACTGAAGGTCAATTATTTTCTATAATCTCAGAGGTTTAAATCAGAGCCTGCTTCACTTTGCTCCAACACATGATGATCTGATCCTCTGGATCCTCCAACCTGATTGAGAACAAATTAGTCTGAATTCACAGACTGAACACTGTGTTACAGTAAAGATTTTAAAGACAAACAGTTTTCTGTAGAACTGCTCTACTTCCTGAATAAGCTGAGCTGAGGTCTGTTCAGTTTGTTCAAGATAAAAAAAGACCAAATAATGTTTATTGTTGCATAATTAACTTGCTCCTTAACGAAGACACACAGCTCTGTGCATTTAAACCTGGTTTATTTGCTGTGTAGGAAACTAAACRCCTCGAGGCTGGAGCTGAACAGCAGTGGTGAAAAAAAGTAGGAAAAGGAAGAAAAATCAATACTTTATTACTTGGATTTGACTGCCCCTCCTCCATTACTCAGAGTGCACGCCTTGTGGTGCAGAATCCTACAGCTAAGGTGAACACCACTCTTAACAGGACCTTTTAAATGGAGCACTTAGCTTTAACCCTCAACAATAACTGCAGGGATAAGACATGGGATTGGTTTAAAAAGTGATCGTAAGAATCAGTTTGTTTTAGTCAGCTTCATGTCTGTTCAGTTCTTTAAAGTAAAAATTAGTACAAATTATTTAGTYAGTTAAATTAGTTCAACCCTCTTAAAGGGGTAAAAACAGTGAAACATTTTATGCTGACCTGGAGACAGAGCTCACTCAGCATCAGTCTGTGCAGGACCTGGATGGATGGATGGATGGATGGATGGATGGATGGATGGATGGATGGATGGATGGATGGATGGATGGATGGATTGTATTGGATGTATTATTGGATGGATGGATGGATGGATTGTTGGATGGATGCATGTATTGTTGGATGTATGTATTGTTGGATGTGTGTATTGTTGGATGTGTGTATTGTTGGATGGATGGATGGATGGATGTATTGTTGGATGTATGTATTGTTGGATGTGTGTATTGTTGGATGTGTGTATTGTTGGATGGATGGATGGATGGATGTATTGTTGGATGTATGTAT
>NW_013953001.1:219599-223891 GCF_001266775.1 Austrofundulus limnaeus | reverse complement strand
GGATGGATGGATGGATGGATGGATGGATGGATGGATGGATGGATGGATGGGTCAAAATGTAAATGTTCTTTATTATTTTGTGTTCTGATTATAAATTGTTGTAAATCAAAAGTAATTTAAATTAAATTGTACAGATGATGCAGTTCTTTGGTTTGATGAACTTGTCAGCTCATGTAAACTTTGTGCCTGTCTTTCCTATGAGGACCTCAGAACTGCCTCCCTGCTGGTTTTCAGTAAACTGCCACCAGAACACATGGTTCTTCTTGTGTACCACAGAGGAAAATGATCAGTCCTGTCATGATGACACCTTCAGCCACTCTAAAGAAACCAATCAACTCAGTGATGATTCCATCCACTTCCTCCCTGCTGATGTCTTTGAGGGTTGTATGTTTTTGTTCCTAAGTATTTATCCTCTGTGACCTTGTGTTTTTGTGTTTATCTCTATCGTTCTTCAGCTCCTCCCACATTCACCTGGTCCTCATGTCATCCCCAGGTGTTCTCAATCATCTTCTCGTTAATTCACTTTTATCTTCTGTGTCCTGTCTACACTTTGGTTCTCCCAGCTGTTTGGTTTGTTTTCTGTGTTTTGTCTACCAAAGTAAGTTAGCTCTATGTCCCGTCAGCACATTTTGAAAATAAATATTGTTTGTTTTTGGATTGCTGAGGGGTTTTTTTTTGCCTGCTTCCTGGGCTTACTACCACCAAACCTAACAGTCTCAGCTTTATCAGGATATGATAGCCGTGCACCGACCACCCAGAACTTTATCCATCTGGACCATCCAACGTAGCAACGCATTCATCTGCTGTCACCCAGGACAAGAGATTTGTCACAAATTGTAATGTTACAAATGTAAACAACATGAMTGAAGGTCACTGGAAAGAACCCTCACTAATGTTTGAGACATTTTGGAGTCAGGTCTCGCAGATACATGCTGCGTTCCATTTACATCATATACCCGGAACTGGTATATGGTAGTGACGTCATTTCCCAACAAACCGTATGAAACTGCATTCCAGTTAGCCGACAGGCGATTGTATTGTTGCTGCTAACCTAGCTGCAACACTGCTACAATGTAAACAATGACAAAAAGAGAGCTCTACTACATACGTCATGCAAATAAACTAATTTAATATGTACTGTATAGTATTGCACATAAAACACACTACTTGTGCGAGTGATTAAACATGCACAAAAAATACAAAAGATAATTAACAGTAAAAGTTATGGAGTTAACTTTCTAAAGCTGCGAGTAGCCGCCATCTTGAAATCAAAACTGGGGGCAGTTTCATTTCTTCCACTRTMAGAGTGGAATRTTACCACTGGAGGGGGTGTTCCAGTTTAAATCTACCAATGGGAACAGGGAAAATACCACTTCCCAGGACTACTGGAAYGCAGCAACAGACTTAAAAGATCCTGTTTGAAATTTAGCACCTCCTGTTAGCAGCAGCATTTACTAATCAGAAAAACACAAACAGTGACTGCAATGGGGTGCCTTTTTGTAAAGTGACTTGTGCTTAAAAAATAACAGTTAAATAGTTTGTCACATTTAGCTTYAAACACTGTTCAAAAAATAGCGTGGATTTTCTCATGTCACCTTTTATCACATTTAAATAGTTAAATCTGATTGTTAAATCTAATTGCTAAATGTACATCAAATGCTAAATGTTTATTCTAAATCTTAAAGGTAATAGTTAAATGTAAAATTTTAAYCTTAAATGTTGAATCTGAATACTAAATGTTAAATCTACACCCTAAATGTTAAATCYAAAACCTAACTTAAATCTAAATCATAAATATTGAAACTAAATATTTAGCTGATAAGTACATTTTTTATGCCTGTAACGTAGTATGAAGTACCAAAATAAAAGCTTGACTGTGTTTATAAAATAAAAAATAATGTTTAATAAATCAAATCAAGCTTTTACTTTGATACTTCTGGTTACAGGTACATTGAAAAAATTGGGTAAATATTTAGTTTTAACATAACATTTAGCATTTGCATTTTACATTTAATATTTAGCATTTACATTTAACATTTAGATTTAATATTTAGCATTTACATTTAACAATTAGGATTTAGATTTAACATTAAGGATTTAGATTCATCACTTACATTTAAGATTTAGATTAAAGATTTTGCATTTTCGTTTAACATTTAAGGTTTAGATATAACATTTATTATTTAGATTTAACATTTAGATTTAACTATTTAAATGTGCTAAAAGGTGACATGAGAAAATCCACACTACTTTTTGAACAGTTTTGGAAACTAATTGTGAGGAAAAATTAGCTGTTATTTTTAAGCACATGTTGCTTTACAAATTCCACRCTGTAGGGGTCTCCTCAAGTGAGAAAACAAGAGTTTTTGTCTCTGAAGCAGGCCTTGGACCGGCCTTCAAAGAAGACAGAAACTCTGTTCCACTCTGAACTTAATTTAGGCCGTGACAGGTCATTCTAACCGTGGAAGACTTCTTTTCCTCTTAATCAGATAAAGAACAAAATAATCTCCATTGTTTGTGATTTATTTTTCATTTAACTAAGAATGTTTATGCATTTGTTAAATCAAAGATAATGTTTGTCACAGTCACATGGCAGAAGTAGAACGACTTCTGTTCTCTCGTTGTGCTTTAAAGATTTATAAAGGTTTATAAAAGAACCACACAGAATGTGATTACAAGGTTTTATTGTGTTTGATGCAAATCACTCTTTATTTACTGTAAACACAGTAATATAATTGTAGATTTTCCTTGAGATAATCTTTCATTTAACTAAACTAATGAATGGTTTAGAATTGATTATGAAACAGAAATGTTTACTTGTCTGAAGTAATCATCATAAAATGTTTTCAGTTGATTTCATTTAAAGAGTTCTCCTCAGAGGATAAGCTAAGCAGGTCATCATGGTTTGTTGTTTATTTAACAATGCAGAAGCAATAACTTTGGTTAGATATGGCTGGCACCTGGCAGTCTCCTAACTTTCCTGATTCCCTGCTAAAACTTATCCAAAGCTTGTCGTTCTTTTTCTTACTAATCCAGACATCTTTGGGCAGACATACTCTAACTTCCGGATTCCAACACAGAAGAAAGTTGTTTTCCTCCTCACGAAAATTACAGCGCCCCGGCAGGGCACCGGGGGTGGATGAGATTCGCCTGGAGTTCCTTAAGTCTCTGGATGTTGTGGAGTTGCATTGGTTGACGCGACTCTACAATATCGAATAGACATTGGGGGCAGTTCCCCTGGATAGTGAGACTGGGGTGGTGGTCGCCCTGTTTAAAAAGGGGGGACTGCAGAGTGTGTTCCAACTATAGGGGGATCACACTTCATAGACTCTCTGGTAAGGTCTATTCGGGGGTTCTGGAGAGGAGGGTCTGTCGGATAGTCGAATCTAGGAAGAGCAGTGTGGTTTTGGTCCTGGTCGTGGAACAGTGGACCAGCTCTACACCCTCAGCAGGGTTCTGGAGGGTGCATGGGAGTTCAGCCAGTCGACATGTGTTTTGTGGACTTGGAGAAGGCGTTTGACCGTGTCCATCGGGGTCTCCTGTGGGGGATACTCCGGGAGTATGGGGTAGCAGGCCCATTGATACGGGCTGTTAGGTCCCTGTACGACCAGTGCCAGAGCTTGGTCCACATTGCTGGTAGTAAGTCAGATGCATTTCCGGTGAGAGTTGGACTCCACCAAGATTGTCCTTTGTCACCAATTCTGTTCATTGCTTTTATGGACAGATTTTCTAGGTGCAGCCAAGGTGATGAGGGGGTCCTTTTTGGTGACCTTAGGATCACATCTCTGCTTTTTGTGGACGATGTGGTCCTATTGGCTTCATCATATCCTGATCTCCAGCTCTCACTAGGGCGGTTCACAGCCGAGTGTGAAGCAGCCGGGATGAGGATCAGTGCCTCCAAATCCCAGGCCATGGTCTTGAGCCGGAAACCAGTAGGGTGCCGCCTCCGGGTCGAGGAGGAGGTCCTGTCCCAAGTGGAGGAGTTTAAGCATCTCAGGGTCTTGTTCAGGAATGAGGGAAGAATGGAGCGGGAGATCGACAGGCAGATTGGTGGTGCGTCTGCAGTGATGTGGGCGTTGTACTGGTCTGTCGTGGTGAAGAGAGCTGAGCCAGAAGACGAAGCTCTCAGTTTACCAGTCGGTCTACGTTCCTACCCTCATCTATGGTCACAAACTTTGGGTAGTGACAGAAAGAACGAGATCACAGATATGTAGCGGTTTTCTTACCTCATTTCATGATTTCTGATGGATATAACTGTTATGACTGTTTGATGAAAGAGGACAGGTATATTT
>NW_013953001.1:217217-219497 GCF_001266775.1 Austrofundulus limnaeus | reverse complement strand
CTCCTGGACTCCTCCCTGGTGAGGTGTTCCGGGCACGTCCCACTGAGAGGAGACCCAGAGGAAGACCCAGGACACGCTGGAGGAACTATGTCTCTCAGCTGGCCTGGGATTCCCCCAGAGGAGCTGGTCGAAGTGGCTGGAGAGCGGGGCGTCTGTGTCTCTCTGCTTAGGCTGCTGCCCCCCGCGACCCAATACCGGATAAGAGGAAGAAAACGGACTGACGGAGAATTACAGCTTTTCGTCTGAAAATCTAACTCAAGAGCCAATGAGTAGATTTAACAGCTAGGGACTTGATACCACCTATTTTTATCTTCCTTGGGAAGTGATTTTATTTTGAAGAGAGAACTGGATCGGCTTTCCTCACTCGGAATTGAGGCAGACCAGGAGACAGTAATACGCTAAGTTTACCAGTGAAAGTAAGCGGACCCCACAAAGTCTACTTACTGACCAAAGGTGAACCTTTCCTGATACCCGAAGTGACCTGAGAAGTCATCAAAGGTAAAGGCTGAAGTGTTATTTGGTGTACCTGAGTCTGGCGGAAGCTGAGGCGGAGAGGTTGTGCCAGTTTGACTCACACTTGGTAAAAGTAACGGTAGAGATACTAAATCTCATTTTCCTCCTTTTCTTGAACTAATCGCCTTGCCAGAATCTAAGTTTAATGTGCCAGTAAATGTTTTGGTTTATTCAACATCAGATCCGACGTTACTGTTTATATTCTGAGTATCGAGTTGATACTGATTGAGTTCAGATGCATGCTCATATCTTATTGATTCTAAACTTGTAGGACAATTAATCGCTCACAATTAAGTTGTTAATTCATGATTTGTTTAATTTATGTAAATAAACGATCGCATTTTGTTTATGGATCAAATTGAACTGATTGATTTGGCTCAATTATAGTGTGTGTGTGTGGGAGGATTTATAATTAACGCTAAATTATAAGATTACTCTTATTTGTTAGAGGAGGGGCACCACGATAAAATTTCATTTAATAATGGGGAAATTATCGAAAAAAAACCCTAGTCTAGATTTTAGGATCAATCTCAAAGAAATAAAGGCGTTAATTCTTGGCAGTTTCAACATGTAAAACACAATAAAACGCAGACAAAAGCAATTATTTGTTAAAGTATACCCTACATTGATTGATTCAGAGAGAAAAATACATCACAAGTCACTTATGGCAGGCAAACACAGTGGTATAATCAACTCCATACATTTGATCATAGATGTGTCGTCACCTCAACCAAAGTAGCTTCTGATACCATACATTACTGAATCCCTCGTTCTAACCTAAATTTCTATTCTAGCAGGATAAATGAAAGCTCTCCTGAGCTAACAACCAAAAGAACCATTATATAAATTAACTGTAAAGGGGAAGCATTTATAAGGAGAAATAAACCCAGCATAAACTTTGATCTGAATCCAGTCACGAACTAGGAATGATTGCCTCCACTCTCATTTCAGCATCACTACACAGATTGGGAGTAAGATGGGTATTTCCTACGGATTCGGGCGACACTCRAGTCTGATGTCCCTGGGTACCTGCGCAGTTTCAAAGCCAGGCGTTACCACCTGTTGGCTGGCTTGCGAGAGGTCCCGTGGGTACAACTGGATTAGCTGGAAGGCGTTTGAGAGCAGGAGTCAGCTGTGCTCCCAGGAGGTCTGCTTGTTCCAGAGTCGTGACGAAAAATCAGCTCCAAACTTTCTGACTAGCTTAATTTCTCTTATAACTACGTCCACAAAAGATACAAAAATAAAAGAAAAGAAAAGAAAAATAAAAGAAAATATCCCCAAGGGGAGAAAACGACACTTAAACCCTCTTTCTGATCTCCTAGATGCTTTTTCTAGACTGAAAATAAAATGGTTGAAAACTACTCTTTGTTAGTGATTCAAAACTCCTGATTGRTTCAAATGAATCACGTGACTCGCTCCGGTCTCTTCTCCGACAAAATGAAATATGACCTGGTTAAACAGAGCACATCAATAACTTTTCTTGTGACCGTGATTAATTCAAGATATTATTACAGTGATTGAATCAGAAAATAAATTACATTACTCTTTTTTTCTTTTTTTAATATATCAACACTCATGATGTAATTATGAGTATCACCTCTAGGACCGCTGTCAGACCACAAATGACATTATGAGCCAGGAATGTTTTTGTTCTTCATGTCTGGTTAATAACCCATGACGTATTTCCAGTAAAATTCTTGCCACACTCCTCCCTTCCACTCCCTGCTTACTGCCTATGTTTTTAGCGTTAGCTGCTAGTACTAGTCC
>NW_013953001.1:213990-216365 GCF_001266775.1 Austrofundulus limnaeus | reverse complement strand
GCTAACACTGTGTTGACCGTGAACCGGAAGTGTTGGGAGTGTCATCACGTGCTGGGCCAGATGTCCGTGGTGTATAGGCTATTATCTCAGCAGGTATCACCGTCCTTAGGATTAGGATGTTGATTGGGGCCAAGTTGTGGAGACATTAAGTCTGGCCAAACCAGTGTTTCTTTGTCGTAACGGGCATTTTGCAGAAACTTCAGAGAGTTTTAACGAAGGGAGGTGTTCCCTAGTTCCTGTTCTGTTTTTACAAACGGCCGGAGGTGAAGAGAATGCAGAGACACTCTTCTCCAGGAGAYTGGGGGAGGAATAAGGTATTTGTTCAGAGGTTCCTGCAGAAAATTGCTCTTTCATTTTTCTGCTACGTGTGTGTTGATTCACTTTGCACAACCRAGATATTGATGAAAAATAAGAGAATCCGTGATCATTTCCTCAYAACCTTTGTTATGAGAGGTGTAAGAAGCCTTATTCATTTATAAGCGTTTCTCCTACAACCCCACAGACTGCTGTTTTGAAGGGGCAACAATTCTCTGTTGTCAAGATGAAAATGATGAGGAGACGTCGCTTTTTGGCCAGCCGAAGAGGGAGTTTATTGAGTTCAGCAGTTGTTACAACCGACAGAAAAGACATCCAAAACTGAACTGACATATTTAGAAACCAGACCCTTTTATACCCAAACTGTTTTCATAAAGCAAATTCTACGTAGCCAGGAAAGGGTGGGCATTTCCAAGAAATGGGCTGGAAATTTAAGACCACCCAATACACACTTATTAAATCTATTTGTAGACTGTTTGATGATGTCAACTTTTCCAGAATGTTCTTACCAGATGTTTATGCGACCCTTGTTCTAACCTTTTGTCCCAGCTTATAACAAACACTGCTAGTCCTCAACAATCCTCCCTTTTTGAGTATAACTCAAACTAAGGCTAACCATTTTTATTTCATAGTGCTACATGCATAATAATAGTGAAGATAATAAAACCTATCATAATACCTTTAATATATGGCATAACACGCTAATAAAACATAAACTACTCTGCTAAGATCAATGCATAAGCTAAATACTGTGTTTAAAGCTCAAAGGTATCCTGGACTTACCTAAGTTTTATCCATGCAGGCAGTTGCTGACACTCCCAATGGAGCCGAAAAACGCGGGCTGGCCAGCACGGTAAAATCTCTCCACGGGACCCCCTCCCTCACAATGGGCTCCCACCTCTGGGCCAGGAGTGGCAGCACCCACCCATGGCTAGAGACCTTTTGCGGCCTTGCAGCTAATTCTTACCTCACTACCTGCTGTAAAAGACTTATGGCAATATCCAACCTTTGGGTCGCCTAATGAATACATGATAGATAACACCTTTAGCAAACTTAGCCTTAGCATAAATGACAAGTCATAACATTCTACTGAAATGGTAAACATGAATGGCAAAATAATAATTGACATTAAGGACAATTAAATGCTGAAATGATAATGAAAATAATAACATGATAAATGATAAAACCCTGTAAGGAAACATTAATGAGGATACACTAATAAAGGATAAATGACACACAAACACAATCATGACAGAATAAATGATCAAACAATAAACAAAGATAAATACACCATGGTGTAAATTCTTAAAACTGGATTAAATGTTTCGGCCGTTGATTATTATAAAAGTTCTGCATCAAAAGTCCATGATGATGCCTGCATACACGAATATACTCAAAAATAAAAAATGATAGGAATAAAAGTATACGCAACACTGCTAGTCCTCAACAGTTTAAAACAGAATTTATAAAATAAACTGCAGTAACAACACAAACCCTGAGATTTTCTACAGAAAGGCAGAATCTAACAGTGAGGATGAGATGTTTAGCAGGARATGTTTCCTGTGACGTAATGCTGCAGAGCTGAGATAGAAACTCACCATCAGCCTCACTAAAACAAACTGAGGAAACATTTCTGTGCTGTGRTGATGTTAAAACCATCCAGAAACTGGAAACAAAGTAAAAAGTGATTTTAGCTTCAGGCTCGGTGAAGATGAGTTGTCTGGGAGAGCAGCACAGATTCATCAGTGAGATTAATGAGCAAATAAACATTAAGACTGTAATAATACTAATTCAGTGCCCATCTATTTCCTAAATATGTGTTTATTAGTTATGGCTTCAGCTCGACTGCACTCTTTACCTGATATTTGTTCATTTGACAATATTGTTCAACCTAAAACACTGCATGATGAATAGGCAATCAGTGGATAATGATACATGTGAGGAATTGCTTTGCCTAGAAACACAGCAGAAATATTACTTTTTAATTTGATTTATTGCACTTCACTCTGAGAATACACACACACACACACACACACACACACACACACACACACACACAC
>NW_013953001.1:199824-205533 GCF_001266775.1 Austrofundulus limnaeus | reverse complement strand
ATTTTAGGATTTTCACAGTCTTATCTTGACATTTCTCCAACAATATTCTTGAACATGAAATCCAAGGCAGTGATTGGTTCATGCCGATGTTTTTTTCTAACGACGTCATCCAGGATCAGCTTTGTGGCACAGCCAGGTGTCGCAAATCAGCTCTAAGACTGACACTTAAGAATTACTCCTACACTTCACTTAAAGTAAGACTGAGACGCTTGATAACTGACTTTTACTCTCAGCTTTTAACTAAGAATTATTTTACACTTAAGTCCACTCTTAGCAGCAGTTTTAAGAGGAATTCTAAGAAGTTTTATAAATACGGGCCCAGAAGCTGTAAGCAGGAAAACAACATGAATGCTGACTCAGCAGTAGTTTTTTTATAATAAACTTTATTTACAAATCAACAGTATACAATCATAAACAGTAATGTACTCGAGGGGAGAGAGTAACAGGTACAAAATATGCAAAAACAAAAGACAAAATAAAAGGTTATAACTTGTATTCTTCACATAAAGTTTTAAGTTTTATAGCTTTAGAGTTAGTGCAGTACGGAAGAGGATTAGCACCACTGAAAAAATAAAAAAGGAATTCTGACTTTTTCTCAGAATTCTGAGAAAAAAGTCAGAATTCCTTTTTTATTTTTTCAGTGGTGCTAATCCTCTTCCGTAGTGCAGAGTTTCAGTGAGTCCAAAACACAGTTCAGATAGGCCCTAAAAACAGCACGATTGGGCTTTTGTTTTGCAAATTTGCTGGCATGAATGTGGAATTTAGCCAGTAGTATGAGACAGTTCATGACATGTTTTATCCCAGGACTCAGCAGTCGTGGTAAATGTGTGATTCTCTTCCTGTTAGCGTGTTTGGTGTCTGTAGCAGAGCTGTCACTGGGTCTTTGGGGAGAAGTATAAACGGTCACAGAGGTTATACTGTCCATACAGCAGGACTCTGAGCTTCTTATTGCATCAGAGGCTGACAGAAGAAGAAAGATTCTCTCTGCACATTCTGTTCAGTCTCTGGAGGAGGGAATCCGTGACATGCAGCTAACTGGATGGAGCTGGAGTCCAGCAGCTCGTCAGTCCTGTTCACAGGACAGCAGGCCTGAATGGAACCTCTCCTAAACTCCCACATCATTTATAGTTTTGGGCTTGATTTAACCTTTGTGGGACCACTTAGACCCCTGGAGAGTTTCCTTTTCATCGTGCTGCTTTCAGTGCATCCTAATCAGGAGCAGATTGTGCTTTCAGGGCCGCAGGGTTGTGAGTTCTTCCTCTCTTTGTGCAGCGTGTACACACAATGAAGCAGAGCTGAAGAAAATGTAGTTTTTGTGACAGTTTACTGAGAACTAAACCTTTGTTCCACCACCATCCCTGGTGACAACACTATTGCTCCTGTCTTGGCATGTCATTGCTTCTCTTCAGCTACTCGCAGGATTCTCCTGACTGGCCATTTGGGCAGCTACAAAGACTCTGAGCACATCTCTGACAGACAGCCCTATTTTTACACTTGTTAAGATAACAGTTCACACTCTCAGCCAGCATGCTGACTTCTTCATGAGTTGGTTTTATAGTTATTTGACCTGACATCTTATTTGGACTTCTGAACAGAAAAAAAAACTTGAATATGTGGGACCTTTATGGACCATTTCTTGTTGAAAAGATGCTAAACAGACACAAAAGGATTATATAAAGATGGCAAAGAGGCACAAAAAAAGAGAAATACATGAAAAAATGAGCCTAAGAATTTAAAATGACTGTTAGGAGAAAACAACCAGTGAATAATAAACTAATGAAAACAGCTGAAGAAGCTCAGACTGAACTGTTAAAACCAATAAATCAGGCTAATTAAGAAAACAAAAGCTAAAATGGGGAAAAAATTAGCCAACTGTATACAGTATGTTACAGCTAAAATCAGCAAATATTTAGATAAGGTAGCTAAAAAAATGCAGAAATATAATTAAAAATAAAGTATCACTTCAATCAGGGAGGGGTCTGTGAGTCAGGGTCGTCTGAGGAGGAAGCAGATAAATGGAGATGTGTGAACTTTTATTTAAGATTTAAGGGTTTTTATTTCAAAGGTCCTTATGGCTCAGCAGCAGCAGCAGCAGCATAAATATTACTGTTAATAAAGCTGATGATAAAGATGAATAAAAATCTAAGTCTGATTCTGAAGGTTAATTAAATATCCGACAGTGATCATTACACAGTGTGGCTCTAATTCTTCACTTCACCATCTGTGTCACAGTTTCACGTCTCCAAAATGAGCGTACACATGGGTCAGGGCTGTGAGGCACATTTTCACGTCAAGGTTGGATTTTATAAATCACAACCTTGGTGTGAAAAGTGGCGTACGCAAGTTTCTGGGCTTGTTTTGTGCGTACGCCAGTTTTATAAATCTGACCCCTGAAGAGTTCGTTGTGTGTCAGTGTGTACTTTGTGGGTCAGTGAGTATGTCATACAGCAGGTAAAATAAGTATTGAACAYGTCACCATTTTTCTCAGTAAATATATTACTAGAGGTGCTAATGACATGAAATTTTCACCAGATGTTGGTAACAACCCAAGTGATCCATACATACAAAGAAATCAAACCATAAATGTCCAGAAATGAAGTTATTTGTAATAATGTGGAATGGCACAGGGAAAAAGTATTGAACACATGAAGAAAGGGAGGTGTAAAAAGGCATGGAAAGCCAAGACACCAGCTGAACTCTCTCAGTAATTAGAAAGCAAGCCTGCCCCTTGTCAGTGCAAGTTAATATCAGCTGGTTCAGTCCCAAATGATGGCCAGGTATCACACAAGAACCATCTGATGATGGGTAAAAGTAAAGAGCTCTCTCAAGACCTTCACAACCTTATTGTTGCAAAGCATAATGATGGCATCGGTTACAGAAGAATGTCTAAACTTCTGAAKGTTCCAGTGAGCACTGTTGGGGCCATAATTCAGAAGTGGAAAGAACATTATTTCACCATAAACCGACCACGACCAGGTGCTCCTCACAAGATTTCTGACAGAGGAGTGAAAAGAATTATCAGAAGAGTTGTCCAAAAGCCAAGGACCACTTGTGGAGAGCTTCAGAAAGACCTGGAATTAGCAGGTACGATTGTTTCAAAGAAAACAATAAGTAATGCACTGAACCACCATGGCCTGTATGCACGCTCACCACGCAAGACTCCACTGCTGAAGAAACAGCATGTTGAAGCTCCTTTAAAGTTTGCTGCACAACATTTAAACAAGCCTGTGTAATACTGGGAGAATATAGTCTGGTCAGATGAGACCAACATTGAACTGTTTGGATGCCAGAATACACATCATGTTTGGAGGTCAAATGGCACTGCACATCAGCCCAAAAACACCATAATAAACACCATCGTAATCTCTACACCAACAGTGAAGTTTGGAGGTGGGAACATCATGGTGTGGGGCTGTTTTTCAGCATATGGTACTGGCAAACTTCAAATAATTGAAGGAAGGATGAGTGGAAAAATGTACAGAGACATTCTTGATAAAAATCTGCTTCCATCTACCAGGATGATGAAGATGAAACGTGGCTGGACATTTCAGCAAGACAATGAGCCCAAACACAAAGCCAAGGAAACTCTCAGTTGGTTTCAGAGAAAGAAACTAAAGCTGCTGGAATGGCCCAGCCAATCACCTGACCTGAATCCAACAGAAAATCTATGGAAAGAACTAAAGATCAGAGTTCATAGAAGAGGTCCACGAAACCTTCAAGATTTGAAGACTGTTTGTGTGGAAGAATGGGCCAAAATCACACCTGAGCAATGCATGCCACTAGTTTCTCCATACAGGAGGCGTCTTGAAGCTGTCATTGACAACAAAGGCTTTTCTACAAAGTATTAGATAAATTTCAGTAAGTGTGTTCAATACTTTTTCCCCGTGCCATTCCACATTATTACAAATAACTTCATTTCTGGACATTTATGGTTTGATTTCTTTGTATGTATGGATCACTTGGGTTGTTACCAACATCTGGTGAAAATTTCATGTCATTAGCACCTCTAGTAATATATTTACTGAGAAAAATGGTGACGTGTTCAATACTTATTTTACCCGCTGTATGCCATGTGTTGTGTACATGTGTCAGTGAGTACATGAAATGACTCGAGGGGCAGAGACTCGTTTCTTCATATCAACTATGGAATAAACAAAGATCTATGTTCTACCAAACATAAGTTCCTCTGTTCCTCTCTAATTATGGTAATAAACTCGTGCGTAAATTTAATATTTCCAGAATGGATGGATCCGCCAGCAGCGCACCACAGCAGCTTCGCGCGCGTGCGCGCACACAATCACTCATTCTTTGCGTGATAAACATATTTTATTCTTATTCTTACTTAGGATTTTTTTTCTCACTCGCATTATATTTAATTCATTGTTTTTATGACATTAGAAATCATTTCTGATCATCAGGGATCAAACAAACGTGTCCTTCACACATGCAGGAAGTAATTCGCATCTGTTTAACATTTGTTAATGAAGGCGTGTCAGGGGAGGAGTCTTACCTGCGCTCAGTTCCACATTAATTGTGATGAACAAAAGAAATGTGCGTGGATTCAGGCGTACGCACAGTTTGATACATCTGGATTTTTTTGTGCGTACGCCATTTTCTGGATTTGACCGTACGTCAGGTTTTAGTAAGAAATCCACGCAAGTCTTTGTACATGAGGCCCCTGGACCTGTACTTTACCTGTTTCTCTGCTCCAACACCTGATTCAGTGACTGCATCACCTCTTCGTGTTGTGCAGATGCCTGTTTTGATCAGATCACGTGTGTTGGAGCAGAGAAGCCTCTAAAACCTGCAGGATAGTGAGCGTCCAGGATCAGGGCCTTCATGTATAAACAGTGCGTACGCATAAAAAAGTTGTGTGTGCCAGGTTCTACGCCCACAACAAAGGTTTAAACCTGTTGTGAGAATGTGCGGCTGCCACACAAAGTTTTTCAGTCGACAGTTTTAACTCACAAAGTCATGAATCTGACCTGAATCCACAGAAATATGACTCTGTTGTGTTTTCTGGATGTAAGGAGCGTCTGAACACGGTGTTAGATTTTTATTTTAGTTTGAGTTTTTATTGTTTAAACTGAACGATGATGAAACTGAACCCCGGGACTGAAAATCATTTAACCTCAGACAAGAAAACAGATCAGTCTAAAACTGATCAAAGAACCTCAGTCCAGTCTGTAAACTGTAAAGTTTTTATATTGTTGTAGTTGGAAACACCACAGAGCGCAGGCCTGCGGAGCGCACACACAGCTGAGGAATTGTCTAAGAAACATTTTAATTCTCACTGAGAAAAAAACGTCAACTCAGCAGATTAATTGAGAACAGCTCAGCTGTGATGATTCCTCGGCTCCACAAGATGCAACAGATTGATCCATACGCACAACTGTACGCAGCAATGTCAGCTGCTCTGCAGGCTGACATCACCACAAGAAGAATTGAGAACAGCATGGTTTTAATGTTTCTTAGACAATTCCTCAGCTGTGTGTGCGCTCCGCAGGCCTGCGCTCTGCATGTGTTTCCAACTCGAGACAGGAATATAAAAAGTTTACAGTTTACAGACTGGACTGAGGTTCTTTGATCAGTTTTAGTCTGATCTGTTTTCTTGTCTGAGGTTAAATGATTTTCAGTCCCGGGGTTCAGTTTCATCATCGTTCAGTTTAAAACAATAAAAACTCAAATTAAAATAAAAATCTAACAGCG
>NW_013953001.1:197424-199352 GCF_001266775.1 Austrofundulus limnaeus | reverse complement strand
GACCAAGCAGCACCAAGGAGGACGGAGAGCCAGCCCCGCCCCCGGCGACCATCCAAGCCCCAAGCCCACCCACAGCCCAGGACCGCACCAGGCAGTCCGCCCTTCTTCAGGACCCCCTCCCCAAATGGCAGTCGGGGATCGGGATGGGAATAAAGACCCTGACACCCACACCCCACCCTCAGATGTACTGTTGGTGYGTGTTGTTCTATAGASYAATTWAAAAATGCTCTACAGAATGCTTCGTGTTTAATCGGTAACGCTTTCTTTTACGGTACCCTCATTACCATGTAATTACAAGGTAATACAAGGGTAATTAAGTGTAATCACTACCTTATTACCATGTAATTACGTAGTAATTACAGTACAAAAGAAAAAATACTGTTAGTAAAACTACCTTTATTGGGTAACAACTGTMAAATTACTATTCAATAGTAACTCAACACTATTTATAACCAAAAGAATGCAACTAACTTTTGTGGTTAGTGGTTAATTGCAATAAAATATAACTTTTAAACTGTCCAAATTACCTACTACTTATTTAGGTGTTACATAGTGAATTGTAATACATTACCAGGTAAGTGCTACGTTACTGCAGACAATTAATTACATAGTAAAATTGTACCCTAATTACCATGTAATTGCATGTAATAAGGTAGTAATTACATTTAATTATTTTTATKTCCTTGTAATTACATGGTAATAAGGGTACCATAAAAGAAAGCATTACTGTTTAATCTTAATACATCAAAGATAAAGTGAGCACCATGAGAGAAAACTGTTTCACATGTTGGGTAAGTTTAGTAACATTACATGAGAGACACGAGTTTACAACTCAGTTTGATTTAAAACGAAACATAAACTACAGGAGAGATTATAAACAATTAACTGTGTGAATGCTGAGTCAGCATTACACACAAACACAAAATAACGTCAAGAAATGAAAAGAGAACAGTGTGGAATATAAAACTGCAAAAGGTGAGACACCAAAATGTCAAAGTTAAAGCAGCAACAAAAAGATGTTAGAAGACCTCCAGGAACCAGAGACWGGGCCCACCAGGGCCGAGTGTTCTGGGTCTTTTTGTATCCGAACAGCTTCAGACTTTAACCAGTCRGGAAAACACCAGATCTGGCTCATTTCTCCCAGCAAGTAAAAGGAGACAACAAAAATAAGCTGCTACCTAACGCTCGATGACTGCTTCATGAATCATTTATAACGTGGAAAAGCAAACACTGAGAGGGAATTAATAGAAAACCAGCGCAGTCTGCATAGGTCAGATTTTCCCTCTATAATTGGAGCTGTGAATCAATACCTGTAATTACTCTCGCTAAGCTGCTTTTGACTTCTGCAGTTACAAGAAGCGCTTTCAGCTCCTCTCAGGCTTTTGTCTGGAGCCGTGTGGGAGCGGTAAGGAAATACAGGCGGGAACTGCACCTTTTCACCACCCCCATTAAATCAGGGTCACATTCTTCATTTCAGAACTACTCTCAAAAGGTTGTAATATTATTTTGCTTAAGACGTTATGACATGTGCACTCAGAATGACTTATGCAAATGAGAACCTYCAAACCCCTCTGAAGTTCAGACTGAGTGTTCGCCCCCCTCCCCCGTCAGGTCTGGGAACACAGCGCATTAAACGCTGTCATATATACCAGAGATTATTAACTCATGGGCCGCGGCCCAATTGTGGACCGTGAGCGCCACCTTGAGGGCCTCAAAAGAACAACAGTTTTTAACTTTGGGCCACAGAGGGCCGTGGGACCACATTGATTTTGAAGAAGGTGCAATACACTTTCTCACCACTAGTAGCAGTAGTGCACCACTCAGATGTTTAACAACTTTTTAATATGTAGAACTTTAGAAACCTGCTGAGAATGGAAACTTATTTTAAATTAAAAGTAGAAGCAAAAATGAAAGTAACTCATCAAAAA
>NW_013953001.1:193478-196590 GCF_001266775.1 Austrofundulus limnaeus | reverse complement strand
TATATAGTGCTGATAAGCCTGAGTGGTCTGTTGACTGACCGTTTGTTCAAATAATTGTTGTGGGCAGGTTACAAATTAAAAAAAATGTTTGTCATAATCACTTCTTGTGATAATCTGACAGGAGTTTTACTTTTAAGTGTACTTAAAATACAGTTACTTGCAAGTGTATTTAATTTAGTTATGATGTAAATACAATAAAAATTCAACCAAGCTTTAGAATAATTATCATTTTGATCCATACATTAGTAATGTCTGACTGGGCCTCGTGCCACTTTATGTTCAATAAATTGGGCCCCGAGGTCAAAAAGGTTAAGAACCCCTGGATAAACAGTATACAGTGTGCATGTGACACGTGCAGCTGCAGGGTAACTGTCAGAAAACGTGGGGTCGGCTCTGAGAGGTGCTTTGTTTCTCTACATCACTTGTATCAATACAGAGAAAATGCTTTGAGGTTTCATGTTTATGCATGGCTGGGGCCGGAGCTCAGATCGGTTTTAGCACAGCGAGAAAAGCTTGACGGTTCTGTGGGGTTGGGGGTGGAAGGCAGTGAACCCAACACCAAATGTCCTGCCAGTACACCTGATTCACATTAAAGTCCATTACCCTGCTCGTCCACTCAGACTCCGTCTATTTTTAGTGTTCGTGGCTGATACCAGGAGGGGGAGGGGTGGAGGAGCTGATTGTGAGTCRGCGTCCTCACTGTTAGGATCATGTGGACCATTAGGAAGTGCGTGGATGATACCTGGAGGAGTAACATTCTGATTTAGAGCTGTTAAAGGGATCCCCGATTAGTTGTAACATTAGACTTTATATGATAAAAAATATACTTTAAATGTAAAATAAAGACTAAAAATACTGTAGGATGTTCAGTTTTTGATTTTTAAACTAAAAGTTTAAAAATATATTTTAACACGGGCGGGGCCATTTTGTTTACACGCAAAGCATTCTGGGTAAATGATGACGTGGATAGGTCATCTGTGTGACGCTAAAGCTAACAGGCTAATGTGAGGTTGTTCTTCCATGAAGCAGCTCTGTTGTCCTCCATCCATATTTTCAGTTCCAGGCTGAGTCATTTCTACCTTCTCCTCTCTGTCAACGCTCTCTGGTTTCATTTAAAAGAGTCGATCATCAGATATTGTCCAAGATTAACCTTCAGGGTGGATATAGCTCGCTAGCAGCCTCGCACCAAGGACCTATCCACGTCATCATTTACCCAGAATGCTTTGTGTGGAAATAAAATGGCCCCGCTCGTGTAATATATTTTTAAACCTTTAGTTTAAAAAGTATAGAAACTAAACATCCTACAGTATTTTTACAGTCTTTATTTTACAGTTAAAATAAATGTTTATCAAATAAAGTTTAATGTTACAACTATTTGTGGATCCTTTTAAAGAAACACAAGGATGACCAGACATGTTGTAAAATCCAATAATGCTCAGCTGCAGGGTTGTTTTTTTTTTTGTTTGTTTTTTTTTTGCATAAATTCAAGCGTATGAACAGGCCATTACATTACAAGACTCAAGATGAAGAAACGAAGAAAGTGAATGTAAATAAAAACCTCTTTCGTACATCTCTTCACACAGATTAATTTATAATCACCATCAGAAGACTTCAAATATTCAGTTATCAAATGCTTTCAGGAGTCACTTTGCTTTTTTACATTTSGTGCATTTTAAGGCAGTTAGATCATTTTCAGCAAGATGTCTTTTAATCAGTGAAAATATGGTTCACCGCATTTCCATTTGCAACAAAGAATGAAATATTTTGACAGCAGTAATAAATAATTCATAACATAATCTGATTGTAAGTCCTGTAGGTTCATCCTTAACGTTATATTGTCCTGTGTAAGTGGGTCCTACAGCTGGATCTCAGTAGAGCCAAACCAGGAAGTCCTCAAACAATGTTTTAGTGTTGATACACTGATAAAAAAATTTTGGTTCATTGTTTCAGTGTCGGATCCACAGAAAATAGTTATTAAAAATACATTTAATCTCACTCTCAGCATTTCACTGGTTGGATGGATCGACAGCCCTGATTATCTATAAGGTGAGTTATTGACTTTATCCWTCCAGTGATGTAAAAAGAGAGAGTTCCTATTACACAGAACATATCTATTATTCCAGATCTGTGTTTGGTGTGAAGTTAAGATTGTGCATAAATTTCCAGCACAACAGAACGTGTTTATGAAAGAACAAGAACTTGACTGGTAGCTTTTCTATTTTAAAATCACATTTATATTATAATTTTTTTTAATAACGCCCTGGAAAGACAAACCCAACTATTTCAACTAAATCTATTAAAAGCTATCAAAAATCTATTAAAATCTATTTTATGACAGCGTTTAGATATTTGGCTGTGGCAGACTGKTTAGGGGGGTCATCCTGGAACCGGAAGGTCGCCAGTTCGATCCCCCATTCCACCTGTCTCAGTTGTTGTGTCGTTGGACAAGACACTTCACCCCTAATGCCTCTGATGTGTCCCATCAGTGTATGAATATGACTGGCACTGATTAGTCTCCATAGATGATTGTATATGTTAGCTTTGTAGAGACCTAACAGAGTGCTGTGTGAATGGGTAAATGAGGACACAGATTGTAGTGTGAAGAGCTTTGAGTGTCCAGGTTGGATAGAAAGGAACTATGCAAGTGCAGTCCATTTACCATCACTTGTATGATGTCTTGTTTATATTCTTTAATAAGTTCAGAATGTTTGATATGGTGAACTCAAATTCTCCAAATGCAATTAAAGTTCATTCAGTTAATTGGTTTGATGAAGTAGGGGTCACCTCGAGTGAAGAAACAAGATTTACTGCCTCGAAGCAGGCCTCGGACAGGCCTGACGAGAGGACAGGAACTCTGTTACAAACTGAACTCTATTTAGGCCATGACAGGTCATTCTAACCGTGGAAGAGAACCCCTCAGTTCTCTTAATCAGATAATGGACAGAACAATCTCTTCTGTTCGTGATTCGTTTGTTGTTTAACTAAGAATGCTTTTGCATTTGTTAAATCATGATAATGACTGTCACAGGAAAAGTGGAACCACTTCTTTTCTTTTGTCGTGCCTTAAAGATTTATAATGGTTTAAAAAAATCACAGAGAACCTGATTACAAT
>NW_013953001.1:184151-188660 GCF_001266775.1 Austrofundulus limnaeus | reverse complement strand
GATCAGGACTTATGCTGTTAGCAAGTAACATTTAGCTGATCAGGACTTACGCTGTTAGCATGTAGCATTTAGCTGATCAGGACTTACGCTGTTAACATGTAGCATTTAGCTGAACAGGACTGATGCTATAAGCATCTAGCATTTAGCTGATCAGGACTTATGCTGTTAGCATGTAGCATTTAGCTGATCAGGACCGAGGGTGTTAGCATGTAGCTTTTAGTTGATTAGGACTGATGCTATAAGCACATATCATTTAGCTTTGTCAACTGCACCCTCACACCCAGGGCTGAACTGGGACCAACAGCCTTGGTAGTTTTTGGTCCTGGTGGTCCATCATGATACAATACACAAATGGACACAACACACCAGAGGATGTTGTCATGTTGTGTTGTTTCACATGTTAAAATAAAGTGCRGCCCCCTACAACAAARAGAGTAACCATGCTAAAAAAACAGACACGTTTTTTCACTGCTCAGAGATTTTCATCTCGGAGGTGTCATAATTCACATCTTGAAGTGTAAGTGATGTCAAAGAAACACTGCTTGAGATGTCTTTTCAGTGTTTTATGAAATACATTATTTATACAATTATACCCACAGTAACACCGTATATACACGTAAAATAAAGAGCTCCTTATTAAAGTGACACCTTAAAGTATAAAAAGAGAGATGCAGATAAAAGACAGAAAGAGCAGGGTTCAGTTAAGGTACAATTTAAATGAAGTTCAGGTGAACAGAGAGATAATAGCTTATTTTGTAATTACTTATGCTGACACAAAAGACTGCATGGAGCTTAGAGCTTTGATAGAGACAGAAGATTCATGAGGTGAACCAGCTCTAAACACTGTTTAATATGAAATTATAAAATAAAGCATGTTCACAAATTCTATTTTCAATTCCTGGAAAATATAATTAATATAAGTTTTATTTGAGTGCAGTCTGCACAAATTAATCTGTCAAATAACAAAATGTCAAACAAACCATAAAGCAGCTCTTTATACAGTATAATCTGCCCATTTTTAGATTAAGATTACACTTAACTCTTGTAGCTCACAGATTAAGATATAAAGCTAACTTTTGTATGAATAAATGCCATGCTTCTGGTAACATTCTTAAATATATATTTAAAGATTTGAGGTYCAGATGCTGAATCGAGGAGCTGGATTACAGAGTGGAGGGAACAGATCAGCCAACTTTAAACTGAAAGTTTTCAGAGTCACAAAGGAGGATTTCTTTAAGCCTGGTTAACGAGGAGGGGAGTGCTGAGTGGTTTCATTCGATTAGCTCAATGTCCTTCAAGAAAATCAACCAATGGGCCATTGTGGTCGAAAAAAAATTTATAATATAGTTTTTTGGTTCATGATGGGCCYGGACCAGCCCGTAAATGTGCCCACCAGACATTGTTTGGTATGCCAGAGGGCCAGGTCGCCCCTGCTCAAACCCCTTGATGAACAACCAGCAAAGACATCAGGAAACCTCACACAGCCAAGGTAAACCAGGGCACCTCCCCTGGGTACCTGCTGGTCAAGCCTTGGTAACTGGAGCTCAAACCATAAAGAATGACAGGAGGCCACCTCCATGTGGGCCTAASACCGCGAGAAGGACCGTCGAGGTCGAGTGCAATGTAAGCCAGGTGGCAGGTGAGGGAGGAATCCTGACCGTGACACTTCCTCGTGGCATAAATTAGCTCAGTGGACATGGCACATCACCTCACTGGCAGGTAAGGAGCCAGAGCTTATGTGTGAGGTGGAGTGTTAACGATTTGGTTCAATCGATTAATGCAATTCAAAAACTTTATTGTCATTCAGGATTGTACAGTTTGCCCTACAAAACTGAACTGAATTTTGTTTCATTTCTCCACAACAGTATRGTGATGATGCATAATCTAGAAACTTAAAGGGATCTGTGATTAGTTGTAACATTAGACTTTCTTTGATAAACATTAATTTTAACTGTAAAATAAAGACTGTAAAAGGACAACAGAACTGTTTCATGAAAGAACCTCAGCTTAGCCTGTTAGCCTTTGCGCTAACGCCGAAGCTATATCGCCTTATATGTATAAGCTTGGTGCTAGCACAACAAACAAGCTAAACAAAGGTCCTCCATCCATATTTTCAGTTGCAGGGTTCCCCTCTCTGTCATGTGGATGGAGGACTTCAGTAGCTGCGTTTCAACTGACCATGAAAAAGCGCAACTTAGAATTTTGAAAATAAATTTGCTCAATGGAAACACATCAATTTAGAAAAAAATTACGTTTTTCGACAAAATGATTTTGCGCTAGGATGAGGTGGTTTTTCGGTCGTATCGACATTGGGATTTTTCGCAAAACTGCAATGGAAACACTTTTTTTGCATCACTGGAGTCACGTGATCAACAACCGGCTGTTTCTACTGGTGAAAAAGACGAAGAAGATAACAGGAAGTAGAAGTAGTTGTAATATCACAGAAATAGTTTAAAGTAGTAAACTCACCGACTACAATTTCCCAAAAACACAGCATACGTAGCCGCTCCCAAGTAGGGACTTGTCTCTGGAAAGCCTCGATAAAAGACGCCGACGTCTCCTCTGATGATGAGCGCTAGTATCGTGGTAGCAACATGCTATGTGTTTACATCATTGTCGTCATGTTTGTAATGATTTATCGCGAGAACAAACGTATTCACGCGTGACTTTAATAGCATCTCTTACTAAATGGAAACACTGCAGTTGCGAAAATGTGTTTTTCGATATTAACAGAATATCGACAAAGTTTTACGCACATTTGCAGTGGAAACGCAGCTTGTGACGAGAGGAGAATGTGTAGCGCTGAGCTAATATACTGTACATGGTGATGGCGTCGGGGCTAACGCTAAAGCTAACAGGCTAAGCTGAGGTTGTTCTTCCATGAAGCAGCTCTGTTGTCCTCCATCCATATTTTCAGTTCCAGGCTGAGTCATTTCTACCTTCTCCTCTCTGTCAACGCTCTCTGGTTTCATTTAAAAGAGTCGATCATCAGATATTGTCCAAGATTAACCTTCAGGGTGGATATAGCTCGCTAGCAGCCTCGCACCGATGACCTATCCACGTCATCATTTACCCAGAATGCTTTGTGTGGAAATAAAATGGCCCCGCCCGTGTAATATATTTTTAAAAATGATAAAAACTAAACAGCCTACATTTTACAGTTAAAATATATGTTTATCAAATAAAGTCTAATGTTACAACTAATCATGGATCACTTTAAGGTGCAGTGATTGTGCAGTTACAGCAGGTTATAYAATTATAGTAAACAGAATTAGAAAATGAGCYTGTATTCTCTGGGATCTGAAACCCAACTCCTGACTTGTACTGGGAAACAAGCATCAGGCAGCTGATGGGATCCTCACAGCTACTGCCTGCCTCGGTGGTGGAGCTCACCCTGGTTGCCTCTCTGCAGCTTCGTGCTGCAGGAGGGGAAGTTCTGTTGTTTGTTTCTGCACCAAACATCAGTTCAGATCGCCCAGCCTGTCACACTGCATCACACTACATCACTTTGTCACTCACACACATACACACTTGCCAACAGACACAGTTGACTCTAAACAGTTAATGGCAAAATGTTAAATATAATGTGCAACCTGTTAGAGCTCAGAAAAAGTTTAGCGGATCGATTTTAGCTCATTATCTGTAAAGCTGAGTTATAGCTATTTTTTATGTTTGCAATAATTGCTTTGCCTTGGCAGCCATCTTGAATGGGCTTGACTCCAAAAGTTCATCCAATAAATAACKTGTTTCAGTGCCTGAAGGGACATTTTTATTGGTTCAGACAAACGAGCACACAGACAGGTAACRTTATCACTCACACTTTTGCTTTCATGAAGAAACTTAGATTATTTGAACAGATTATTCATCTGTATCTGTAAAGCATGTGTTCAGTAGTTGTTGGTGTAAAAACAAAGTTGAGTCCTCGGGAGGATTAGAAGGCTTGTGTGTTTTTTTTTTTTTTCTATTGTTGTTTTTCCTGTTAATTTATTTCACAGTACTGATCGGACATGGTTCTACAGAGCCATCCATTAGAGCTGAATGTGATCTAATAATCTTACCTGGTGGTCAGTGGAGGGCATGCCCCTTGTTGTTGCTGTGTTGGAGATGGGTAATTACCATTGATTAGCAGTAAATAGTTTAGATGTTCATTCCCCTGATATTCTTCTCTGAGCAAATTTGTCTCTGTGTTCTCTTTGGGTTTGCTCTGCAGTGGAACAAATAAACAGTAAGAAGGCCCAAACCCACAACAGAACCATGACATCTGCTGATGTGTGACTCATCCCAGCACTCCTGCAGCCCAGGGACATGATGGAGACAMCAGCACAGGGAGGGGGACTGCAGTCCTGCTGCTTTTGAAGAAAGGTAAAGGTTCTGCAGATCATCATAGACACATTTGCATCCCATTTAAATTACTGTAAGATGGTTTGTATGGGGTGTCATTTGTAAAGTTACACAGTCTAAAATTACCACCAATTTTTTTGTTTTATTTAGCCTTTTATAAGAAAAAAA
>NW_013953001.1:181739-183565 GCF_001266775.1 Austrofundulus limnaeus | reverse complement strand
GGTCTGGATAGCCCACAGACATACCATAAACATTTCTAGGACCCATAATTGGTCTCCTTTAAGACAATTTAATTGGAAGCATGAAACAATCAAATATAGGCTCTATGACATGACGGAGCTTACCAAATGACATCAAGCCCACCCATATCCTGGTTCACAGAGCTATCTGCAGCAGGTACATTCRACAGACCCTCACTTCAAACTGGATAAAATACAGATATAAATATGTCTTGAGTTTTTATCCTACGCACTACAGTGTTGTTAAATGTTATCAGTGTTTGTGTTTCCTGTGTGGACATCTTTAGAACATTCAGTCTGAGTCAGTTCTTCCCAGCTGCTGTTTTCACTCTGATTTTATTACAAAATACTGTTAATCTAACTTATTAAACCATGCTTTGTTTAAAACGAGATCTAACATACTTTGTATTCCAGTCTGTGAAAATAGCCCAAGGCTTCAAACGTTCAGATTTTTTCCCGCCTTTGTTTTAACATGCAGTGTGTAGCCTTGTGGCAGCAAACATTTAGCCTCGCTGTTGTTTGAAGTACCTGAATTGAACCTAGATGTGAGCGTAGCCTTTCATTAAAACACACTTCAAAAGGAATGCTGCAGGATTAGTTCCCTGCTACAGATACTGTATGTATCCAACACACTGTGTCTGCTCTTCATTACTCAGAAACAAACATGTTCCACCTCCACCAGGCTCCGCTGGCTGTCAGAGAGCCACCAACACCTCCTACATTCCTCCCAGGAACCAGAGCTAAAACAAACTCTTTAATTTTGTTTCTAACAGGATTGTCAGATAACTGCAAACAACAACCCAGAAAGGTGTAGTAACTATGCCAGGCCTGTGTGTGATGCTGTAACACTGCAAGAATACACCCGAAACAGGAAACAACACAGAGCATGCACAATAAACCTACATTCATGTGATGGATACCTGTTTCATGGTATACCTCTGAATAAAAAAGTCACAATTTCAAAACTGCTAAAACTTTTCATCATAATATTCCTGCAGAATATGCTTTTTTAAGTTTTKTCAGAAAGAATGTGAAGGTCAAATCCCTGTGGTTGTGTTCAGCTGCAGAGTTATAACCACCCCTCACAACCCTGCATTAGCTTCCAGCTCTGCGGGTTGTATGATGGCTGTAGGAGGAGATCCCCTGACKTTTTCCTCCAGTCTAAATAAATAAAATCAGTTATACTGGAATACTTTGGCTACAGTAAAAAGACTGGCTTTCAGACAGTGGCAGCCAGACGAGACAACAMATCTAACATGATAGTGTGTCTACGATAGGTGCCACCAGGTAATAAATAAATAAATAAACTGTCCCACACAGGGAAATTCCGGTGTAGTACCAGCAGCACATACAGCAATCCATATTTACTGTATATATTAGGGGTGCAACAATACATGTACCCGTATCGAACCGTTCAATACAGTGTTTTAGGTTCAACACACACGTGTATGGAACAATACAGATTTATAAAATGTATTTTATCAACTTGTCTTCTGAAGATGCTCTGTGTTGAAGGATCAGTGGATCTGTGTTCGACTACTCCACCTAGGCTGCATTGTCGAGCACAGATCCACCAAGAAACTTGATGTTTCAGCAACATCTGATTTAAAAACTGTTCTTTTGAGGTTAAACAAATGTTCATAATTAATTTCAACAAATTACAAGTTATGAAGGCAATGGAAATTTCTCTTTTTTGTATCAAAAAAATATCGAACCGTGAGACAAAAGTATCGAACCGAACCTTGAATCTTCTGTATTGTTGCACCCCTATTATATATATGTGTGTGTGTGTGTGTGTGTGTGTGTGT
>NW_013953001.1:178477-180925 GCF_001266775.1 Austrofundulus limnaeus | reverse complement strand
ACACACACACACACACACACACACACACATTGGAATGGTATTGTTTTGCTGACATGACTCAATGCATAGTAAAGGCACCTATGGGTGTGCGTCACTAGCTATGGTGGCTAACAGGTGATGTCCAATAATACAGATCAATGGCACAACAGCTAACTGACATTAGCCAACACAAACCATAACTCAGATCATTTAATAAACATTGWTGTAAATGTGGTGAAGCAGAGCTGAGAGTCATCCTAACGATGTCCTCTGAGAGCCAACTGAGATTATTTACTGAGACTAAAACAACTGATCCTCCTCAGATGGTCTGTGTTTGACTCTGACATGACAGGCGGCGGGTGATGTGCATTCCTGCGTTATAATYTAAATACTGTAGGTGTTTTAACCTCACTGTTTCAAGAGTCCAGTTAGCAGTGGAGTGATTCTGACCTAAACTCCAGCAGGATCTTTGTATTAAATGAGGGTTCAGGGCCAGTGCATGAACACRTGCATACTTAAAGCACATCATAGTTGTGCCTCCTATTAGCATGCACACAATGTTACAGTGTGCATTTAGAAAACAAAAAGGATTAATRTGAGGAATGTGCAGCAGAGTAAGAGATGTTCATGTGTTTGAAGCCACAGGAGAGAGYGTGCAGACAGGCGTGTTTACCCACAAACCTCAGCTTGATTACTATTCAGAGAGGCAGCCTCACGACGCTTATTCACTGTGGAAATGTGACCTAAATTTGGTGAGGGAAGCTGCGCTTTGAAGTTTGAAATTAGACTGGAGGGACTTTTATTCTTCCTTTCAGAAGAAGGCGCCTTATCAAACACACTTTTTTTACTCGATTCTAAATATCAAAGCTTTTGAAGACTCAATTAGCCACATTTGGGCTCTTGTCATAACACTGCAGCAGTAGAAGATTTAATAGAGGGTAGAAAGGCCTCTGATAGGAACAAGCAGCTCGCCTTGTTTCACACAGCGTCGTGTTTTTAGGTTTACACTCCAGCTTGTTAAGCATTCCCTGTCTGTGAATGACATAACACACAAACATAAATCCTGGTGCTTTGGCTGCAGCACAGACCCGGACTGTTAAAAGCACGACGACGTCATGGCAGATGGATCRAAGCCAGAACTATTCAACTTCAGCTGCAAGTGGGACATATTTAAAAATGACTGAGGGGTTGGGAGCCACGGGCAACAATTTGTAAAGCTTTTACATCAACCACAACTTCAAAGACAACTCCCATTCTGTCCTCCATTGTCAGGGCAAACACATGCTTTTATTTGGTTCAGGACCAAACTACTAATAATGTATATGCCTATATTAATACTATATATAGGGATGATATCAAAGCCCCTCTGCTCCACCTTTATGACCTTTATGAGGTGTTAGAAGTTCATCAGGACCTCCAATGAGCCGGTGGGCCAGTCATAGATTTGCATGTTTTTTCTCACCAAGTTATAAAGCAGAGAGCAACAYAGAAAGTGTCCTTCCAACATGTAATTTAGCTTGTTAAAATAATCATTCTTAAACTTTTAAAACAAAAACCTAAATCATGTGAAAACCCTGCACAAAGATTAAAAAATAATGCAACTAAAGAAAGCTTGATTTTGACATTGACTTTGACTTTCCTAGCACTGGTCACTGTGGCTACACGGTGAGGACAGGGGGATCATGGTTTGACCTGTGCCTGCTGCTACAACATCTCCTGAAGATGTGTAAAAACTTGAATGAAACTTTTAGAAGAGAACCATTTGATGAACACCTATAATCATATATTTGGTCTGGTAAGACCTGCTATAACACTGGTCCAAACCCAGAACCATTGCACAAACTGGCTTTTTCACTGATATCAGTCTGGCTGCTACTTTGTGTGTTTTTTTTCTACTCTCAGAGGAGTAAGATACTTTCTCCTTCTCTCCTGCCCTTCCTTATCATCCCTGCTTTCTGCTGGAGCCTTCTCTACATTTTTCATCTGAAACCAGACATTATGGATATTTTTATTTTTATGGATTTGGTTAGCTGGTCTCAATAAATTTTTGGAACAAAATTTTTTCTTCTTCCATGGGAGGACATGTCAAAGGTGGGACCTCTGTTCTCTGTTCTGGATATACAGTATATCTGGACTCTGATCACTGGATTCCAAAGATTGGCTTGGTGGTCTCCTGGTGTTCTACAAAACAGCGTCGGTGACTTTTTATCTCCTGGCTGACTGACCAATTTGATGGACGACCGTATTCTATCAGAACTCGGACATTTTGCCTTGAGCAAGTTGGACTCGGTCTGCAAGCGGTGCTGTTGAGGGTCGCGGGCCGGCTGTGGTTCCTGGACTTTGCTGGCCAGATGGAATTGATCTTGGAGAAGCTGATGGATCGGCTCGGCAGAATTTGTCCACATTATTTGTCTGATTGGATTCACCACCTTGAGAGTGCACCAGCACAACTCTAAAGCAGATGGAAAA
>NW_013953001.1:176211-177657 GCF_001266775.1 Austrofundulus limnaeus | reverse complement strand
ATCATTTTTATACTGTCCCTGAATATACAGCACCTTGTGAGTTTATTTCTGTGAAAGGCGCTATATAAATAAAACTTTACTTACTTATTTAATTTTAAGTTTTGTTCTGTCTGATTCAGATTTTCACTGTTTGATGTGTTTGATTCCAGATGGAGGTCAGAGAAGCCGGCTCCACCTTTGGATCAGGTTCAGATCAGGTTCTGGTCCCTGGTCCATATTCTTCTACCTGTTGCTTCTTCATGCTGTCTGAGGGATTGGAGATCATAGTCGTCCACCTGGGGCTCACTCTCTGAATTCTGCCTTGTTGAGTCAAAACCTGAAAAAAAAATCCCTCCAACCTTTCTTTAACAAGCTTTATTTTCGATTGTTACATTTTTATTTGACACATTTTATTAAAAAGCTGGGATTCAGCTGAAGGAGTAAAGATATGTCTTACACAGACAGAACCATAAATAAAACTGTCTCCAAGCACTAACATGATAATAAACTGGATGTTTTGTGTTTTTCTGTCCGTGCTGCTCCCACCCCCCACTCACCCTGCTCTGAAACACCAGGTGTGTGTTTAGTATGTGCTGGAGGGGAATGATTATGTGTTAGTTGTGCATACCGGGTCAAACATGCTCACGGCTCTTTGGACGTTCCAATAAAAGCCTGAGACAAACAGAGATGTTGCAGCTGCGTTTTACAGACGATTTAACATTTCAGTGGCTCAGAGGAGCAGCTTCTTTTCCTCAGTTGTATCCCACCCACGCTCTTATAAAGCCAGCCAAAAAAAAAAAAATCCCAACTTTTTCCTTCCCTTACTGGTCATTTAAATCTGAGCTCGAAGGCAGACATTATGTAGAGAGAAAAAAAGAGTAAAATAATATAATCTGAAGTTTGAACAAATCTGCTTAGAACTTTTCTCCTGAAATCAGCTCAAGGCTACAGTTTAGGTTTTTCTCACAGACTTTCATCAAACTGGGACAGAGACCCGTAGAATCAAGCCCAAGCACTGACCTGCAGCAGCAATATGGACTATTTTGCAGATACCGCCATCTTTGCTTAGCGCAAAGCATCATGGTCCAGTTTGGGGGCATCCGGAGCCGGTGTGTGAATTAAATGACTGAACATGTGTGGTGTGCTGTGTTTTACTTGTGTATATGTGCAACAATGATMGCAGATACATGAAAATAACTTTAAATATTTAGAATAATGAAAACACAAGATAGTCTAGTAGATCTTGTGTTAAATATGTTGATGTGGTTTACAGCGATCTGGGCTGCAGATCATATTTCATGACTACAGATCATTTTCACCACTTAATATTACATATACAGGTGCTGGTCATAAAATTAGAATATCATAAAAAAGTAGATTTATTTCAGTAATTCCATTTAAAAAGTGAAACTTGTATATTATATTCATACATTACATACAAACTCATATATTTCAAATGTTTATTTC
>NW_013953001.1:172357-174160 GCF_001266775.1 Austrofundulus limnaeus | reverse complement strand
GGCATGGACTATCTAAAAAACTTCATATAATGGGGTACAGTTTATTTATTAACACTAATATACACATACAGAAAGCTACAGATCACAATAACAAATTCATTTACTACTGTTAAAACAAAAATAAGTATTTTGTTTTAATTTTTAAGCCAACTTGKRTGTGTGGCTAAAAGGATGTTTTATACTCAGAATTTAACAAATGATAGGTTAGCCTGCCTCAAGATTATATTTAGATTAAATGTTTATCAGTCAGCCCCACTGGTAATATGATCACTATGTACTGGGATTTTCTCTGGTAATATATTTAATATAGTGCTATACTATATATGATATAATATATAGTAATTCCTACATTATATTATGAGTGAAAATATTGCACAGCAGTATGACCTTAACTCTATTTTGCATTATTTTAGGCACTAATTCCAACATTTGAGCAGGTAAAGGTTCTGCAGGAGTTTGTCCTTTTTCTGATTAGAAGTTGGTACCTCACAAACCAAATTAAACTTTCTAAAATGTGCAACAATCCAAACTTTAAACTTTTATAGCCTGTCCCATCGTTTACTTTTCTTCTGTTTGCCCCCAAACAATCCCACAAACCATTGCGCCCCGCTTCCAGTGGGCGGAGCTAAACAGTATCTGTGAAACAGTCCATGATGCAGTGGACCAGCAGCAGCAATATGATGCATCAACCTAAAAGAACAATTAGATACATCAATCTAAAGCAGCAACAGGATTCATCAACCTGCAACAACGATGTGATGCATCAACCAGCAGACGCAACATAAGGCTTCACCCTAAAGCAGTAACCTGCAGCAGCAACATGATGCATCAGTCTGCAACAGCAATATTAAACATCAACGTGAGGAAGCGGTCTGCAGCTCCAGCTCTGTATGAAGACATCCAGCCTGTTTTATGAGGATCTCCGTCCCAGCCAGCCACAGAGACACGGTCTGGTTAGATGAGAATGAGAGGCAGACTGCAGACAACCGAGGAGTACGAAAGTAAATAAAACGACTTCAATAAATGAAAAGCTGGCAGAGCAGCAAAACAAAATGATAATAAAAAATACAGGAGCAGATACCATAACACAGGGAGCACAGTTATGTGTGACTGAAAGTACAGTGAGTGCAGCTGAGGCTGATGAGCACACGAACAGGTGTGAGTGGTATATGAAACTACAGAACAAGTCGAGCTAACTGCCACTGAACAGCAGCAAGTTTATTCAACAACTACWATAAATGTTCAAATGAAAACTACACAGAAAAATCACAAACACAGAAACTAAACTCTATCTTTAAASTAAAAAAACACTAAAACCTAAAGATCATGACAACATGACTGCCAACATTAGACTGAGCTGTAACAAAACAACCTGAAATATATTAGAAAGAAAACATTAAATATGTGACTTACCTCTCCCACATGATGGAGTTGTTACTGGACTAATCCAGGAYTCAGGGCTCTGAAATGGGTTTGATGGCTTATAATCTGCTGCCCCCCAGAGGTTAGAGTTGGTATTACAGTCTGTGTTCGTTACTGTTTGTTTTTTCTTTTTATTCCACTGAATATCAAAGATTTGACTATCAGATCTTTCCTACTGCTGCTGCTGCTTTGTTAAACTGAAATAGGATAAATGTCAAAAGATCATTTTATCTGCAAATGCAGAGTGTTAGGATGGGAAACTAAAATCAAAAATACATTTGTCTGGATGAATCTTGAATTTAATCTTGTAGTTTTTACACTGCAAAAATTGTCCACCTAACCAAGTTTTAAAATCTTATATCAGCCAAAAAGTCTTTTTGA
>NW_013953001.1:166857-168270 GCF_001266775.1 Austrofundulus limnaeus | reverse complement strand
CACTTCAGCTAACTGTGAGCTTAGAGTTTATTAGCATTAGAGCTAACTTCAGCTAACTGTGAGCTTAGAGTTTGTAAACTCCACATCAGCTAACTGTGAGCTTAGAGTTTATTAGCATTAGAGCTAACTTCAGCTAACTGTGAGCTTAGAGTTTGTAAACACCACTTCAGCTAACTGTGAGCTTAGAGTTTATTAGCATTAGAGCTAACTTCAGCTAACTGTGAGCTTAGAGTTTGTAAACACCACTTCAGCTAACTGTGAGCTTAGAGTTTATTAGCATTAGAGCTAACTTCAGCTAACTGTGAGCTTAGAGTTTGTAAACACAACTTCAGCTAACTGTGAGCTTAGAGTTTATTAGCATTAGAGCTAACTTCAGCTAACTGTGAGCTTAGAGTTTGTTAGCATTAGAGCTAACTGTTTATCAAACTGCAGCCAAGTTTGTTGAGAACATTCTTCTCTCTGTTAACAGCTGTTTCAGTAATAATAAACTGGACTCTGTTTCTGTTTTTTACAGGCTGTCAGAGAGAAACTGTATAGAAATAATCAACAAACTGGTGGAAGACAAGAAGCTGGACGTGGTGCACACCCTGGATGGAAAGGAGTACATCACTCCAGCACAGATCAGCAGGGAAATCCGAGATGAACTTTACGTCCATGGAGGTCTGTTCAACAACAAAGCAGCAAATCTCAGCTAATTTCCTCTCAGCCGTCTGAAAACAGGCACCACACTGTTTATAAGTCATATGATGGAAGCTGAGGCTCTGTGAGGAGCTCAGATAAAGGAGCATGCTGGGATAACCTGGTAAAGAGCAGAGAAAGATATTTATAAAATAATTAATAAGCCTCTAATAACAGAATTAAAGGGCTAGGATGAAAGAATTACACAACATCACATCAGAGTCAAACCTGGTCAATAACCCTTCAACCTGATGTGGTGTCAGTGCCCAGACTAACCTGTAGATCAGGGGTTCTCAAAACTTTTGGGTCTGGGGACCCCTTACAATGGGACCCCCCTCATAAAACCCATGCTGTTTTAAAAGATAATTTATTGTCATTTCAACCCCTAAATTCCATGGGAATATGTGACCCATCATATCGACAGGAGGATGAAGTCAAATTTGGTCAAAATGACCTGATTACATTTTCAGATTCCTGCTTTAAAAGCTACATTTTGATACCTGGATCATCCTGATGTCATCAGCTTCTCCAGAGATATGACTTAATTTGTCTTGATGGTTATAATTGGTCTGAATTAGGGGTGTCCCGATACCAGTTTTTTCAAGACTGAGTACAAGTATGAGTACTTCAGTTTAGGTACTCACCGATACCGATACCAAGTAGCGGRGTTCGTGTGGATTATCTGTTCAACTTGTTGAATATTAAACAGAATGAAAATGAAATGCAATTATCATG
>NW_013953001.1:161482-165583 GCF_001266775.1 Austrofundulus limnaeus | reverse complement strand
CTATTTTCTCTTTACTTTAAAAAAATCACTGATGATGAAGCAATTAAGAAACTAATATTAAGTTATTTTTTTCTACTGAAGTGATTTAACAAAAAAAGAACACATGCTGACTGATACATGTATGTGATAGTCATCTATGAATCATTTATTATCAGCTAAATGCCACAAGTATTCATAGAATCTTTTTTTTACCAATATCACCCAACTCTAACCACTATTGTCTAACACATGGTGTAAACGTACATTTTTTTACTCTCAATGCTAATGTTACACTTACTCTCTGGCGCTCAAGAGGTAGAGGAGCCAAATGTCTGGCTCACTGCTGCCAACTAGTGGTCAGAGGCTGAACTACAACATAAAAATGAACGGCTGGCAGGAAAGTTGATATTTTAAACCTTAATTAAAAATCGATACAGGGCTTTAGAATATTGATACAGTATCGGGAAATGAAATATTGCGATATTTGAGTGTTTCGATATTTTCTTACACCCCTAGTAGAGACATGTTTGATTTGGGTACCGTGGATTAGGTACAGCAAGCATCAGGTTCCAAACATTAAAGAGTTGTAGAAATATATCCATTGGTTGTGTAGGGGTCACCTGGAGTGAAATAATCAAGGAAACTGTCTTGGACCTCAGACCTCTGATGGACCTTTTAAAGGGACAAAAACTCTGTTCCATTTAGAACTGAATTTAGGCCACTTCAGATCGCCTTAACTTCTCAAAGAGACATTCTCTTCCCTTTTAATCAGATAATAAACAGAAGAATCTTCCTTTTATTTTATTTATTGTTCTCTTAACTGAACGTTATTACGCATTAGTGCTGGGCGGTATGACCCAAATTTTCTATCACTATATTTTCAACATTTACACCAGTTTCATGGTATTTTTCTTTTCATCACAGGTCAGCTGATAATAAAATGTACAAAAACTGCTTATTAATTTTTTTTCTTTAACTGTACCTCTGTCTGTGTCTCTGTTTCCCTCCTCTAAACGTCTTTTCTCCTCCTGGTTGGAGACAGTAGTCACGCATTTTGGTTGGGTCATGAAGGAGGAGGGTTAAGAAAAGATTATCGGGTTTATTGTTTTATGTTATTTAATAAAGATTAACAGCACGACTCAACTTGCACACAACTCAACTCAACTCTACTACAAAACTACTTCCCCCCAGGCTTTTCACAAAACAAGCACGCTAAAGTCCATGCATCAACATTACGGGTAAAATCTAACCGTGCACGTCGCTGAAGATGTGTTTACAACATTCAGGCAAAAACGGGATGTTTTTTAATGCCAGTCAATATAAGCAGCGGAATTGCCACCTGCTGTCAGTTATTCCAACATTAGCATGCTAACGCACATAGCGGTGCAGCGAGGAAAAGTTTCCCCCAGGAAACAGTTCACTGGCGGCTGTGACGAAACGTTTCGAACGTGTTCAGGCTATTTAAAACGGTATGTCGGTATTCAGAAAATTCATATCGCAACAAAAATAAAAAACGGTATTCGGTACAAACCAGCATACTGAAGAAATTTATACTTATTAGAGGTTAGTACTGATGTTAAAAGCACAACACTATATTTTTAGGTTTTCCTTTTTATAATGTTGATAATGTTTAATCTAGTATGTTTTGATTGAAATAGGTTCAGTTACTTGTCCGAATTATATAACAACACATAATCAACCGTCATGAGAACAGTAGGAGAGAAATTTGTCTGAATGCCTGTGATTCAGCCGTAGGTCAGTAGGGGGCGAATGCAGGCATTGAAGACTCTGTATAAATTGATTAACTTCCTGGTTTGTCGCCTGTGTGGTTTCCTGTCAGCTCCAGTGACATTAAATCTCACTCAGTCCCAGAGTTCTGGTGTTGTATGGTTTGACTCCTTCTACAAATCATTTTATTTAACAATGGTGGTTTTAAAATTGACTTCAGTCTATTGAATATGTRTTTTCTTACAATACCGCCCAGCACTATTACGCATTTTGATAATCAGAGAATGTTTATCAAAGTTACAGGAGGAAAGAGGACAGATGTCTTTTCTCCCTCAGTATGAGTTTTAGCTATGTATGGATTTTCTGTGCAAAAATCTTATTTAACTAAACTAATCKGTATGGTTTAAAGTCGATGAAACATCAATGTTTTATTTGAAAATGTTTGAGTTTGAAGTAATTCATTCTTAGTTATGTTTTTAAAGAGTTCTCATCAGATAATAACTAAACAGGTCAGTTTAGTTATCTGATAAGAACTCTATAAAAACCATAAAGATTAGTTTAGTTAAATAAGATTTTTTCCCACAGAAAATCCATACATAGCTGAAATCATACTGAGGGAGGAAAAACAGTCTGTCTTCCTTACTCCTGTAACTTTGATAAACATTCTCTGATTATCAAAATGCGTAATACTTTCAGTTAAAAGAACAATAAATCAAATAAAAGGATTTTTTTGTGTGTGAGTGCTTCATCGTATTCACACAATTGAGATCATTTTTTTTCTTCCGTACGTTTTTCGGCATACAACTTGTTCCACAATTTTTGTGCTACTTCAACAATTCATATATGAAAACGTTCAGCTCATTCGTGTGAGGGGTGCTATGACTTTAGATATTTCAGCTTTTTACGCTTTTAGCTATTTCACATTTTTTGGCCACTTTTTTGCCATTGAAAATGAATGGAGCTGTTTTCAACATCCTTAAACTCCTTTAAAATGTTTTTAAATCTTTACATACTCTTACACATTTCGTTCTGATTATGCTCTTTTCACATTCTTTTGCTAATTTTAGCTATGTTTTTGCTAACTCTGGTTCTTTCTGCTATTCTTCTGCGTTTTTCTACKTTTTTGTGCTTTTTTTTCCTGCTAATTTGTGCTGTTAATGCTTCTTACGGTTGCTTTCTGCTATATTGAGCTATTTGCTGAAATTTTAGCTAATATTTAGCTGCTATTAGCTAAAGTTAGCTTTTCTAAGCCAAATGCACATTGTTTGTAGCCATTAAAACTTTTTCTGAAAACTTCAGCAAACTTGTGCGCCTTATGCGTCCTTATGCTAATTCAAATTCCAGCTACTTTTTAGTTGTTTTACTGAAAATTTCAGCTGTTTTAGACATTTTACTTCTAATTATCATTTTTTTTTGTACTCGCATGCAATTCTTCTGCTAGTTTTACAATTTTTACAACACTTTTTCTTTCTGGGTGCTGCTAATTTCAATTTGTGGCTGCTACTTTTTAGCCTATTCTACGCTAATTTTAGCTTATTTGTGCTACTTTAGCTATAGATATGCTTATTTCTGCTATTCTTGGCTTTATTTTACTTTTTATGCCTTTTTCTGCTACCTAATGCTATTTATGTTTCTTGCAGATGTTTTCAGCTATTTTAGCTCTTAGCTTTTAGCTGTTTTCTGATTTCAACTAGATGTGTGTTCTTATTTACTGTTTTTCTGCAAAGTTAGTCTTTTTTTTTTGTTTATTTTAGCTTTTCAAAGTGTGCTCACATTAACACTTTCACTATTAAATATTTCCAGCTCAATTTCAGCAGCTTTCAGTTGAAGTTTTCAGCATGAACCATTCACAGGAAATACAATTTCTCTAGTTCTGTCTATTATCTGATTAAGAAAAAGAAAATGTCTCTTTGAAAGGTTAAGGCGACCTGAAGTGGCCTAAATTCAGTTCTAAGTGGAACAGAGTTTTTGTCCCTTTAAAGGTCCATCAGAGGACTGAGGACAGTTTCCTTGATTATTTCACTCGAGGTGACCCCTACAGTTGCTGTTTGAAAGGTTTATTAACATCTGTCCAGTGGTTCATGAGATATTTTACTAACAGCATCAGTTAATGCTAAAGTTTTAAGTAAAGATCTTGTGCAGTGAGCTGCAGTATGAGTTGTGTTCGACTCTCATCTGCAAACACATCAAACTTCAGTTTAACTGAATTAATGACCTGGAGTTTAGTTAGATGTAGAGAAATACAAACACCACAGCATTTACAGCGGGTAAAATAAGTATTGAACACGTCACCATTTTTYTCAGTAAATATATTACTAGAGGTGCTAATGACATGAAATTTTCACCAGATGTCGGTAACAACCCAAGTGATCCATACATACAAAGAAATCAAAC
>NW_013953001.1:156849-160331 GCF_001266775.1 Austrofundulus limnaeus | reverse complement strand
GTTTGATTTCTTTGTATGTATGGATCACTTGGGTTGTTACCGACATCTGGTGAAAATTTCATGTCATTAGCACCTCTAGTAATATATTTACTGAGAAAAATGTTGACGTGTTCAATACTTATTTTACCCGCTGTATGTCCTTCAGCTTCAGTGCAGTAATTAACAGAAGTAAATATGATGTAATCTAAATGCTGCTGTTGTGTTTTACAGGAAGAATCAACATCGTGGACCTCCAGCAGGTTGGTTCTGAAGAGTTCTGTGCTGCAGTACCTGCCGGGTCTGCTCCATGTCGGTGTCCAGCTGAGACATTTAAATTAAAGCTGTGTTCTTCTTCAGATCATCAACGTGGACTGGGTCCATGTTGAAAACAGGGCAGGCGACATCGCCAAGTCCGATAAAGGGGTCCAGCTGGTCCTGGGACAGCTGATCGACGAGTGAGTAGAAGTTTTTACACCTGCAGCGCAGACAAACATAAACACAAACAAATAAACGTAAAGGTGGTGCTTGTTGATTAGGTGCACTCTGTCCTGATGCTGTGTGGTCCAGGCTGGTTCTGGTTCAGGCTGTGGACAGTCTGCTTAAAGCAGAGGCCATCTTTATGTAGAGCAACACATTGTTCTGGTTTTTTACATCCTCGTAGAGTTCTGTGTTGGACCTTCCAGTCAGCAGTATGACAGAGTGACAACACCAAATTAACACACCTGCTCCCCCTTCACACCTGACATCCTCTGACACGACACCAGAGMGCTCAGTTTGGACCTTTTCACTCAGGACTGCACTTCCTTCTGTTGCCAGCTRGTTAGACATGAGTGGTTCTGTGTGTTGGGTTATTCTGATGGATCAGCATATTTATTCCATCATAMAAAGAGAAAATATTTACAAAAACGTGAGGAGTGTACTCCTGTGAGCTACTGTATGTACCTGGTACCTACCTGCTTGTACTCAGTACGTACTGCATGGTAATATGTTTTACAACAAAAAAAAAAACATCTAATAATAACAAATGCAATTGAAAATGAGGAACTTTCTGTTGGAATATATATTGATTTACAAAAGGCATTTGATACTATAGATTATGACATATTATTTTGAAAATTGGAGATATATGGTATACGAGGGGTGGCATATTCTTGGCTTAAAAGTTATTTGCAAAACAGACGACAGTGTGTGGAAATGAACAAGACTGTGTCACAATTTAGAAGGGTTATAAGTGGAGTACCCCAGGGCTCTGTGATTGGACCAAAATTATTTTTACTTTAAATGATATCTGCAATGTTACAAATTTATTAAAGTTTGTTATTTTTGCTGATGACATTAATATGTATTGTTCTGGAAAAAATTTAAAGGACCTATTACCTGTTATTGAAATGGAATTAGAAAATCTTAAAACCTGGTTTGATATCAACAGATTATCACTTAATATAAACAATACTAAATTCATGATCTTTGGAAATCAAAAATAAACTACTAGAGATATGATATTAAAAATATGTGATGCTGAAATTGAACAAGTGTCTGAAATAAATTTTTTAGGAATTATTATTGATTATAAATTAACATGGAGACAACATATTAAACATATAAAGGAAAAGATAGCAAAAACAATAGCCATTCTGTATAAGTCTAGAAATGTTTACAAGGCTTTGCATATTATTATACTTCCATATATTTCTTATTGTGTGGAAGTGTGGGCTTCCACATACAAAACAACAATTAATGATATAGTACTTTTACAAAAACGAGCCATACGTGCTATTAACAAGTCTGGTTACTATGAACATACAAATCCACTGTTTATTATATCTGGTATCATGAAATTCTATGATTTGGTTCATTACAAAATAATGCAAATAATGTTTAGAGCAGAATTAGGTGTGTTGCCTGTTGGGGTGCAAAGATTTATTATAATATATGAATGTCAGTATGATCTGCGACATGTTATTAAATTTATAAAACGACAAGATAAAAAAGAAATAAAAAGAAAGTCTTTTTCTGTTGTAGGAATTAAAATATGTAATGATGCAAGCATGGACTTAAGAGAATGTAGTTCATTAAGGGTTTTCAAAACAATTCTAATTATATTTGATGGTTACAAGTGAAAATAACTTTAAATTGTTATTGTATTTGTTTTGTTAAGGATTGTTTGTTTTCCTTGTTTTTGTGTGTTTTTATAGCAGTGATTATGACGGGTAGTTTAGTTTAATTGGATGTGTAGGACAGGCGTAAATATAAGCCTTGTGCTTCTGCCTGTTGCTGAAAAAATTTGATGACTGAATAAACAATAATCAATCAATCAATCTAAATGATTTATATATTGTGATGCAGTAACTCCTGGTGTGTGTCTGCAGCTCATATCTGGACCGTTTAGCTGAGGAGGTGAATGACAAGCTGCAGGAGGCAGGTCTGGTCAGTGTAGCTGAACTGTGTAAAAACTACGACCTCCCAGGAGATTTCCTCACAGAGGTGGGTCAGTCGTCCTCGTCACTCCTCACAGGTTGGTGTGTGAAGAGAGACAAATATCCCGGCTGGGCTTCCTGGCTTGTTTCAGGAGCTGTCCAAACGTCTTGGGAGACTGATCCAGGGAGAAATGGACCAGTACAACAGAGGGGCCATCTTTACTCCAGCTTTCGTTGCTCGACACAAAGCCAGGATACGAGGGCTCTTCAGTGCAATCACCAGGTACACGTTAAAGACACGCCACATGTTGGTTTGTTGTTTCTGATGCTGATCTGGTCCTGTCAGAGTTTTATTAAAGAAGGTAACGATGTGATTCAGAGCTTTACTTCCTGTTATTTAGCTGTCATCTCTCTGCAGGCCCACGTCTGTCAGCAGCATGCTTGGATCATTTGGATTTCAGGAGCACCTTCTGTACTGTGAGTCCTGCCTCCTCGTGTTCTGGCAGAAGTAGAAAACTTGGTGTTTGATGCTGTCTTTCTCCTCACCAGCGGTTCTGGAGGAGATGGTGAACAGCGGGCGTCTGAGAGGAAGTGTGGTTGGAGGCAGACAGGACAAAGCTGTTTATATCCCTGATATCTACGCCAGAACTCAGAACGCCTGGGTGGACTCCTTCCTCCAGCAGAACGGATATCTAGGTCAGACTTTAGCCTGAATATGAAGGTTCTCAGGGCAGGTTTGATGATAGAACCTGAGTATTAATCTTCACACTCTACAACATGTTAGGTACACTAAACACACACAGTTTAGCTACTATTCAAATTCAAAAATACTTTATTGATCCCAAAGGGAAAWTACATTCCAGAACACCCCGTCCAAGAGAGACAAGAACAAAGAACCTGTCTGAACCTTTTTCTTTGTGCTTTTCAGCATGTGTTCTGCTCATTGGGCAGTTCCTTAAAAAGTCTTAAAAGGCCTTGAATTCATCAATCCAAAAATAAGGCCTTAATTAGCCTTAAAATGTCTTAAATCAATCTTTCAGAAGTCTTAAAAATGTTAACACATTGTAAATAGGATTGTTGTAATTC
>NW_013953001.1:152171-153835 GCF_001266775.1 Austrofundulus limnaeus | reverse complement strand
GTTACAGTGCTCTTTAGTGTTCTGTAGAAAAGATACAAGTTCTTACCTTCAAATTTAAATCTCCTAACAGGAAACTGAACAGTTGATTTAGCCATGATCAGAGAATCATTATGATAATTACATAATAAACTCTTTTAGGTTTGTTATTAAATCTGAAATCAGTTTGAGTCCTACTGGAGTCAGTTCTTCTTGTGCCTGGACAGGTCAGCTGAGTCACGTTAAATTTATTTATTTATTTTTCTGATTTATCTTCACAGTTTGTAGTGAAATCACCCAAAATAATAACTTTAAGATTCAGTTCTTCCTCAGAATCTGCATTAAAGCTCAGTTAGCAGGAGGCTGATAAATGAGACTGAAGGATGTTTAATAACTGACCCAGTGTTCAACTTCACCCTGTGGGTTTTATAATCCTGACCCGTCCTCAGTCCAGAGTCCTCAGTCCAGAGTCCTCAGTCCAGAGTCCTCAGTCCAGAGTCCTCAGTCCTCCTGCTCTAAAGCTTCTGTTTGCCTCAGGCACTTTGAAAGATTTATTTCTCTCATTTACTTAAAGAAATTTTTACATCAAAGATAAAAGATCCAAAGCAAGAGCGGGTCCAGAGCTGTAGACCCGATCCTTGTAGCCTGAGAGGTAAATCCAGCCTGGTTCTGTGGTCCAGGTCCACCTCCTGCTCAGCTGTTAGCTGAACCGTCTGATCCGGTAAAGATCCTCTGCAGGTTCTGTGTTTACCTCAGTCTCCCTGATCCAGCAGGACTTCCTGTTTGGCTCCACCTCACGCYCTGCTCTGTGTGTTCTGATCCGACCCGGTTGTTTTAAAGCCCTGACCAGGACCGTCCTCCTCCTCTTCCTGCAGAGTTCGATGCCTTGCTCAGGCTTGGGATCCCCGATCCGTCCAGCTACATCAAGAAGCGCTTCAGGTCCAGTAAGCTGCTGTTCCTGCGAGCCGCCTGTGTGGCTCAGGTTCTGCTGGACCAGGTGGAGGCCTCTGTGGAGGAGGCCGTTAACTCTGCCACGTGGACTGACCTCCAGGTGAGTCCSCTGCAGACCCACGTGTGGTCCTGGTCAAGCCAGTACAAGCTTTCAGCACTTCCTGGTTCTCCTGGTTCTAGCCGGTCCTGCCCAGCTGCCTCTCTGTGGAGGACGTGGGGATGCTCATCAGCCAGGCCATGAGGAACACCAACATCCTGTCGTCGGCRCGGGTGCTGGGTGGGAGCGTGGTGGTCAGTGAGAAGTTCATCAGTGACTGTGTGTCGTTGTTTGATGAGGCCATGCAGCACAAGGCTCAGAAGGTAAAACTCTTCTTTTATTAATTAAAGGGCCAATATTATGTGTTTCTCAGGCATATATTTAAATACTAAACCATAATAAAGTATCTATGTCACCTTTAGCTGTTATTAAAAGGCTGTTTTAATGTTTAAATAGAAAATAAACTTATCTTCTCATCACTTCCTCTTTTAAACGCCTTGAAATTGGCCTCTGTCTCTTTAAAGGAGACCAATTATRGGTCCTAGAAATGTTTATGGTATGTCTGTGGGCTATCCAGACCATGTTCATTCWATTTAATGCACAAAATAATTCTCAGATAATAAAATTTCCCCTTTTCTAGTTCTGCTGCTCTGACTTCTGTTCAGAAGAGCTGTTTATGTTAATGAGCTCTGTTGGTAAC
>NW_013953001.1:150547-151621 GCF_001266775.1 Austrofundulus limnaeus | reverse complement strand
TTTCTCAAACATGATGAATGAGTCAGAGCAAGGCTTTGGGCATGTTTTTTATGAGAGGATAACATTATAACATGATATAAAACTCAAAAAAGTTGGTTTTACAGGATATTGTCCCTTTAATAACTAATAAAGGTTTGTATGAAGCTGCAGAGCCTGAAGCTGTGGGAAGAGTGACGGTGTTTCCTGTTAGACTGAATATTTTAGCTTTTTACCTTCAGGTGTTCACATCTGGACTTAGAAAATATTATTATTCAGAACAAACACCAAATTTAACCTGAATAAAAGTTCATATGTTGGCCTGACACAAAACTTTAGCTGCTTTCAGCCTCTTTCAGCTGTTTGTTCTGAGGCTCAGTCTCCTTTAGCAGGTAAATTCAGCTCTGGAGGGTCTGAAGTGGACCGAGCCAGTGTAGAAAAGGTAGTTTGTCTCTGCGTCACTTTGTTAAAGCCAGTTAACAAGTAGAATAATGATGCAGCAGCAGCTGCTACAGCCAGCTCACAATTTACTTTTTTATTTTTAAACAATGTATTTGATCTTAATTGGAAGTTTTCAGTTTTTTAAGGGTTGTTACATTTATTAATGTCAAGCAAATATTTAGTTTGTTTCAATGGACAGTACATATTAAGTATTGAACAATTGAAGTTGTTTGTCAGCCGTACAAAAAAGAATTAAAGCCACAGAGCAAAATAAATAAATTAATTAAATCTCACGGTTCTRAGAAAAAGTTAGAACTCATGAAAAAAGGTTGTAATTATGTTTTACTCTGTGGTCCTAATCCTCCTCCATGCAGCATCTGTCTAATTAGCAAGGAAACGGTTTAATACAAAGTGGGTAATCCTGGTCCTGGAGGGCCGCAGGTCTGCATGTTTTACTTATTTCTCTGCTCCAACACCTCTGATAGGAATGAATGGATGATTATCAGGCTTCTGCAGTCTGGAGCAGTGTTTCCAAAAGTTGGTGTCGGGACCCAAAGTCGGGTCCCGAAACATCAAGGTGGGGTCCTGAAAAGATTTTCCGAATTAATTACATTTTTGCCTTAGTTGTTACAAATGAGTGAGGTTAGTATATTTAAA
>NW_013953001.1:148036-149076 GCF_001266775.1 Austrofundulus limnaeus | reverse complement strand
CACTCAAACAAGATTTTATTCAGCTGATCAAAAGTTTAAGACCATAGTCTTTAAAAGCCAAAAGCTGTGCAAAAATCTGGATTCCATGTAGTGCTGGGCGGTATACCGTTTTGTACCGAATACCGTTTTTTATTTTTGTTATGATATGAATTTTTTGAATACCGAACATTCCGGTTTAAATAGCGGAACGTTTCGTCGCGGCCGCCACTGAAGTGTTGTTTCCCGAGGGACATTTTTCCTTGCTGCACCGCTATGTGCGTTAGCATGCTAATGTTTGAAGCAGCTAGTTGCAGCCGCAGGTGGCGATTCTGCTACTTATATTGACTGACGTTTAAAAAAACATCCTGTTTTCGCCRTCGCTGAATGTAGTAAACACCTCCTCAGTGACGTGCACACTTAGATTTAACGCGGTTAGTTACTATGGAGACGTTATGCTGATGGAGACTTAACGTGGTTCCTATTGTGAAAAGCCTGCAGGAAGTAGTTCGTAGTGGAGTTGGAACTGACTGGTGTACAAGGTGAGTCGTGCTGATAAGCATTACATAAAACAATAAACCCGATCATAATCTTTTCTTAACCCTCCTCCTTCACGACTGGACCAAAATGCATGACTACTGTCTGCAACCACCAGTCAGAGAAGAACAGACACAGAGGAGGGAAACAGAGACACAGACAGAGCTACAGGAAAAGAAAAAATGTCAATAAGCAGGGTTTGTACATTTTATTATCAGCTGAGCTGTGATGAAAAAAAAATAGTCAAATACTGCGAAACTGGTGAAAATGTTGAAAATACGGTGATATAAAATTTTGATCATATCGCCSAGCTCTAATTCCATGTCATTTTCTGTCAAGTCTTTACACTGTCAAGACCTGATGGCAAAAGTAAAAAAGCTCACTGACTTTGAACGTGGTAGGATTGTTGAGCTGCATAAGCAAGGCCTCTCACAACGTGCCATCGCTGCTCAAGTTGGACGCAGTAAGACAGTCATTTCGCATTTTTTAAATGAACCTGTGGGTTATGGGGAAAAAAAGTCAAGTGG
>NW_013953001.1:144758-146907 GCF_001266775.1 Austrofundulus limnaeus | reverse complement strand
TTTATTTATTTAGTGGTTCATATATATATACAGTATACTGTATTTCTGCTTTTTTCTCTAATTATGTCAGTGTCGGTCCTCCATACTGCAGAGCTTAGAAGACGTAAATGAATGACTGAATCAGGTTTGTTGGAGCAAGGAAAAATGTAAAACGTGTGGCTGCGGCCCTCGAGAACCAGGATTGCCCACCCCTGGTTCAATACAAAACAAACCAGTTTGAAGAATGTTTAAACAGGGACTGAACCTGTAAATGTTAACTTCAGGAAGATTTGATGGATTTGATTAAATWGGCTGCAGCTTGTTGGATAGTTTTCACCTTCCAGCTGTTCTTCAACAATAAGGAGGATTTCTTTGGCTGTTATGAGGCCATAAAGAAGAGAACCTAGTGTAGAACGCTTTGCAATCTGTCTATCAACAACTAAAACATGCAGGATTGTGGTCCTGGAGGGTCAGATCTATAATATAAAGGATCTCCATCTTGTGTGGTTTCTGTTTCAGGAAGTGAAAAACAATCCGGTGTTTCTGATCACTGAAGAAGACCTGAAGCAGGCGGCTGTCCTGACAGACAGCTCAGCACCTTCCAGAAAGGAGAAGAGGGAAGCAGAGCGCAGGAAGAAGGCTACAGGTGTGTTCAGACCCACAACCAGCTCTGACCCTGACCTGTTCTGTGCTCTAATCTGGGAAGCTTCATCTCTCAGAGGGCAGCGGCAGCGTGAAATCAGGAGGAGGAGGAAACGCCAGAGAGATCCGCATCCGTAAAACCAAGAAGAAGGGCCGGAAAGACGAGGACAGTGATGAAGACTCTGCACCTTCACAGCAAAGTAGACCACCAAACATTTAATCCTCACATTAAACATTYAAAGGCTCACTGATGTTTATTGGCTGCTTGGCTGGAACTTCTCCTCTGAGCTGTTTTCTTCCTGGAAGGAAACCAAAGTGTCTCAATGAGACTAATTAACTTGTTTTACCTTTGCCAAGATCGCAGCAGACAGACTGAAGCCCCCTTTATGGCCCCCGAGGAGATTGTCTCAGTTTTAGAGCGAAGACTGACCGACTGTCCTGAAGAAGTCCTGTCTGAGCTGGCAGAACACTTAGTCAGGTAACACTGTCAGAAAACACTGTGTCAGGTAACAATGTCAGAAAACACTGTGTCAGGTAACAGTCTGTCTCTAGGGCTGTAGCGATACACTAATCTCACGATGTGATATACGATATTCTGCTCACGATACGATATATATCACGATATTCAACGAACGATACGATTCGATTTTCTGAACTATTTTAGAGAAACAGAGTGATTTTGGTGACATTTTGTGACTGTTCCATAGACTTTGATTGAATTAATTGAACTGAAAACCGATTAAAAGCACAAACTACACAATACCTGCTCTGATTGGACAGAGACCTAGTCTACAGCTGGACAAATTAATCAAAGATGCGGTGAGAAAATTAGTTTTCTTTAAGTGAAACAGTACAAACTGTATCTTAGAAGCCTAAATAATATTTGGTTCCATCCAGGTAACTTTGGCAAATAAAGAGCAAATGTTCCCAAATCTTCAAGATTTGTTGTTGGACTGATAAGGACTCTTATGTGATTTTAAAAAAGGCCAGGTTTTATTTATTTATTCATTTTAGAGTTTTTTTTTAACAGCAGCTGATGATTAAACTGAAAGTTACCTTGACAAGATTATGAGTTCTTTTACTGAGAAATTAATCAGAAACTATGTGAAAATGGTCTGATCTGCCTCTCTGGCTGCAGTGTACTGAACCTACGATGGGACATGGGTTTTTTTTTTTTTCTTTTTGCGTTCCCTCGCAAAAGTGGTTTATCACTATTGTGCCTTCCGGTTTATTAACAAACTCACATGTTCACCATTAGCGAGTTAGCCTACTGCTTTAATTCAGCTTCAGAATGAATATATCACACAACCACTCATGGAAGTGTGTCATATGCCGATATTTTAACACAGTGCAGCCACGCAACATCAATGTCAATTTCACGAACTTGTGGTGACACATCCTGTTTTGGTAACCGGAAATTTCGAAATAAAAGTCTGATTTAATTCAGTTCATATACAAAGAAAACTTTTGCGAGGTAATGCAAAACAATATTGCGAGGTAACGCAAAAGTATTGCGAGGGAACGCAAA
>NW_013953001.1:142202-144311 GCF_001266775.1 Austrofundulus limnaeus | reverse complement strand
ACAAAAGTATTGCGGGGTAACGCAAAAGTATTGCGAGGGAACGCAAAAGTATTGCGAGGGAACGCAAAACAATTGCGAGTTAATGCAAAAGTATTGCGAGGGAACGCAAAACAATATTGCGAGGTAACGCAAAAGTATTGCGAGGGAATGCAAAAGTATTGCGAGGTAACGCAAAAGTATTGCAAGGGAATGCAAAAGTATTGTGAGGGAACGCAAAAGAAAAAAAAACTCCCCATGTCCCCTTACGGGCTCCGTAGTAGTGTGCCCTCCCGACACAGGGAACAGATTTTCACAGGGGAACCTTCGCACTACACCCCCTAAGCTCCAGGCACTAGACACATGCCTGCCTGCCTTCTGTAACGTGACTGACTACAGTTGGAAAAATAGCTCCCCAGACGAGACACTTCACTTTGGCTTAAAATACAGACATTCTGAATAATAAGGGACTGTTGGTAAACTTACCTCAGCTTAGAAGGCAGAGGGTGTCGGTCTTTTCTGCTCAGATTCAGCTATTGGAGCATGAAGCTAATGTTTATTCACAATGCTAATGCTACCCTTACTCTCTGGCTCCTTAGGAGTAGAGTAGCCAAATGTCTGGCTCACTGCTGCTGACTAGTGGTCAGAGGCTGAACTACAACATAAAAATGAACCGTTGGCAGGAAAGTTGACATTTTAAGTTGACCTTAATTAAAAATTGATACAGGGCTTTAGAGATTTGATATAGTATCGGGAAATGAAATATCGATATATATATATGTATATCAGTGTATCAATATTTTCCTACTCGCCTAGTCAGGGAACACTGTCAGGGAACACTGTCAGGTAACTGTGTCAGGTCCCTCCCTTTATGCTTGCTTCTTGTCCAGGCCTCTGAATAAAAGATACCAGGAGGTCCTGCGCACCGTCTTCATGTCGTCCAGCAGCTCCACAGCAGGGCACAGCAAGAAGAAGAACATGAAGGACCTGCAGGAGGAGATCACCTCCCTGTACAACAACATCCGACTGTTTGAAAAAGGCACCAAGTTCTTCTCAGGTACATCCTGCTTCTGTCACAGGAAGTGAATCTTCCTCCAGCTGCTGTGTTTATATCCTGCTCCACACAGACCTGCTGGAGTTCTCACTGAGCTTAAAGTGCCTGTGACGAGCATATTCTTCAAATACAAAAAGAAAACATCTTTATTTTTAAGAAAGTTGGAATAATACACACGATTTAACCCAGTTTGTCCCATAACTAGCATATTTTCCTTTGAGTTTGGCTCAGTCAAAGTGAAACAGGAAGTGACATCACAGGGGAACTCTTTAACAAAGAGGACTCTCTGGTCTTTGTTTATTGAAACATTATTATTTGAACTCTGACKCTTCTTCTTTCTGATATTGAGTCATAATAATGTAAAGAAACATCAGATTCTTCTCTACAGTCAGGGTTGTTAGACMTTTTAGCAAAGCTCTGTTCACATGCAGACATTCCCCTTTGACATCACTTCCTGTTACTTCACAGTCAAATATCTCAACAACTGTTCATCTCAGCGACATCAAATTTCTTTAGCAATATTTTATCAATGTCTTCCTAAAAATGCATTCATATGTATAACAAATACTTTACATCACAGGCACTTTAAAGAACTCAAACATGTTGGATGTGTTGATGTGTGCAGATGAGACCCAGGTCCACATCAACAAGCACATTCTGAGGAGCCTGTGCTCTGATGTGACCAACGTCCTGGTGAACTTCTTGGCTGCAGACCTGATGATGTCTGTGGAGAACCCCAGCACCATCAGCCCTGAGGTGGCTTTCACTGCAAGTAGATGTGCTGCTAGTTGGTGTTAGACTTCTTYAGTTTAATGTCTGTGATCTGTGGCTTCAGGTCCGACTGAAGATCCTGAGCAAACTGTCAGAGGAGACCAAAGGACCGCTCATGAAGCTGCACAACTCCCTGAATGGCAAAGTACCGAATCTACTCATTCAGTCTTGTTTTTTAAAGAGGAGGAGCTCTGGAAGAGTCACTGTATTGGGTACCGTTTGTAAAGTTACACAGTCAAAAATTACCACCAATATTTTTGTTTTATTTAGACTTTTAAAAGAAAAAAAGAACAGATTTATTTTTCAAA
>NW_013953001.1:137375-141560 GCF_001266775.1 Austrofundulus limnaeus | reverse complement strand
TAGTTTATAAACTATGACATTTATAAATGAATGAATCATGTGGTGAAAAACTGATTGAAAAATAAATCTGTTCTTTTTTTCTTATAAAAGGTTAAATAAAACAAAAATATTGGTGGTAATTTTTGACTGTGTAACTTTACAAACAGCACCTCATATCACTGCAGCAACAAACTGCAGTGATTTATTTGTTTTGTTTGTTTTTTGTTTCAGACTCTGGAAGACTTTCTGACCAACCTGGAAACGTGTGCTGAGGTCTGTGGCTTCATGCTGAAGAAAGGAGACAAAAAAAGGGACCGGTCAGTGAAACACAGTTTATGTTCTGTGTTGGGATGAAACCATTAAAACCCTGAATCATTCAGTTCTGCTGACTTGACATACTTGAAAATGCTTGAATTTTAACAGAGTCTTTTMARRGTTTGGAAAGTGCTTGATTTCTGTATAAAGTGCTTGATATTCTAACTGCACAGAYCTGTGCTGGATCYCSAGCGTAATGTAGCTGCGTAATCGTGTCTGCCCAGAGATTTAAAAACATTTCTCTGGACCTGTCGAGGCGCAGCTGTCACTTTAAACACACTACAGGCCTACCAGCCAATCAGAAACAGGGTGGAGGCGGGACTTGTGAAGAAGTTTCAGCGGTGCTCAAATTAAAATAATTTATTTGTTAGAACAAGTTTGAAAAAGAACTGGAAACGTTATTGAAGCTGTTAGATTTTTTAAAAACAGCTGCCAGAGAAGATAAATCTGCAGAAGAAGGTTTTCTGATTCCTCCACCTGAGAGACGACTCGCAACCGTGCAGGTGAATGCTAAAKTTAGCTAAAGTTAGCTAGACAGGAGCAGACAGGAGGAGTGGAGGAGAAGAGAGAGGGTTAGTGTGCAGCCTGTCATGGTAAAATTAGCTGTTTATGTTGCTTTACTTCTTGGAATTATATATATATAATTATTCTTATATAATATTAACATTAAGAGGTATATTAGTTTGAACAAAACTGTAGCAAAGGTATAGCTTTGTTTAACTTTGAATTTTTTTTCTCCAAAACCCTCACAGTCAGTTTTAGTTTATCATAAACATAAAATATTTTTAGCCCTATACCTTATAATAATAGCATTAAAATCAGGTCATTGAGGATTTTATTAAGCTTAATTTTTCACATTTAAAACCGGACTTTAAAGAAAATGTAATTTAATAATCAAAAATAAAATATAAATTAGTTTTCACACATTCTGTTGATTTTGTTTGCCTAGTTTTTTTTAATGTTGAAGTATTTTTAATCATAACCTTCATAATGTGCACGATGATGCTCAGTGACAAAGGTGGACGCTGTAAGGTAGATTTGTTATAAGCAGAGTTTATTTATACAGAGCCTTTCATAAATATAAAATCACAAAGTACTTCACAATAAAAGCAAGATCAAATTTTAAAAGCATTACATTCATACAATAGTACAAGTACAAACAGGGCAGAATACAAAAATATAAATAAAACTTCTGACAGCTAAAAGCCTGTTTGTAAAAGAAAGTCTTAAGATATTTTAGAATCAAGGCTGTATGGATTGAGGCGATGCATTCCAAACTAGGGATGCAAACAATTAATCGATTTATGATTAATTGTCGACTAATGTTTTATTAGCTTAAAGTTTCTTCCATTCGATTAATTGAAAACGTCTGTTTAAACCTTATTTCAGTGTAGTTTTGACTTCATCCAGCAGAGGGCGGTGCTGCTCTATGACCCTGTTGAACTGAGCAGCAGAAAGCCCATAATGTGGGCGGGACCACAAATACGCGAGTCTCATTTAGTTGTATTTGCGACACAACAATAATAATGGACTATACCAAACCCGAAGGAAAAGTACTGAAGTCTGTACCGAACCATCCAGCAGTATGATGCTYAAAACAAGAGAGAAGRACRACAGAACGGTAAGCTAACTGTGGCTAACGTTAGCTTCCTCTCGTTGAGTTTAACTCCGTGTGAAAAAACAAAACAAAAACGTTACAGTCGCTAAAAATATGAAGCTAATCTAATCAGTGTGACATAACCCGGCCAGTGAACCAATCTAATAAACAGTAACTGATGTCAGATCATGACACGTCCAGCAGCCCAGCGAAGACGGAGTGTAAACAAACAAACAAACAAACAAACAAACTATTGCCAGAACTCATTTATATCTCATGTCTTTCAGAGATATTTTATGTTCTTAGTTTGTTTTTGAGTTAATCTTAAAATATTACCCTGTGTTTAAATACGTTTTTCATCTTCAGGATGGATTAAGTGTTTTACTTATTTTATTTTATTTTTTTCAACTAGCATCTTAACAGATTCCTGTTTTGTTATAATTTATAAATATGTCCAAGTTTAATAATGTGAGAGAAATCCACATTTTTCTGTTCAGTCAGTGTTTACTCACACAGCTGGCACAATGAATTGTTAAAATACTGTACTTTTTATTTAGTGTGTACAAAATTAGCCCTTCATGTTATAGAAAGACTCTTGATTCAAGACAAATGTCAGGTTTTTTTAGGAAAATTGCCGCCTATCAATTAATCGTTAGTCGATCGATAAGATCAATCAACTTTAGATTAATCCATTAATTGATCACTTGCATCCCTATTCCAAACATTTTTATTAAAACATTTGTAATGTTGGTTAGCTAATTATGCTAAAGGTCACTGTCGTCAACATCCCACAATCTGTGCCTCTGGTGGGTTTAAGGCTTCTTCTGCCAGTTCGTTCATTTCATATTAATACTGTAACTTGCAGGATTGTATTCAGTTGCAGAGTATTTTAGATCAAGGGTTCTCAAACTGGGGTCCCAGGACCCCCCAGGGGTCCACGAGCTGTGTCTCAAAAGAGCTGGGTCCTCAAAAATTTTCAATAAATTGTTAATTTGGTTTTTTTATTTTACAAAATAAATATGGGTAATAATGCACTAGTAAAACAAACATACTACACCAGACAACAAATAATATTACCATGGCGTTCAGGGGTTAAAATAACAGTAAATTATTTTTGCATTACCAGCATGGGGTTTATGAGGGGGGTCCCTGGAATTTTTTCACCCTTGTAAGGGGTCCCCAGACAGAAAACCTTTGAGAAGCCCTGTTTTAGATAGTTGATAGGTACTCTTCAGGCWGGGCATGCTGTGTCATGGTTATAAAACAAACTGGAGTGAGACTAAGTGATGAAGACTGCTCTGAAATTTGGTGCTGGAAAAGTTTGAAAATTTACCTTGAAAGTGCTTTAATTTTACTGTGGGAAAGTGTTCTTAGGTCCAACAGGACTACTTAAATAAGCCCCTCCTGATGGCAGTTCTGTCCCCTCAGACAGGCCCAGTTCCTGCACCGCCAGGCTCTCAGTGAGCAGCTGAAGGACACAGAGGACCCGGCTCTGGTTCTCCACCTGACCAGTGTCCTGCTGTTCCAGACCAGCACCCTCTGCATGCTGCACGCCCCGGGGCGCTGCGTCCCACAGATCATCGGCAGTCTGACGGGTCGAATCCCTGCGGTACGCCTCACACACCACCTCACCACAGTGTCGCAGCACACAGCAGCTGCAGGGACTCAGAGGTTTAACACTCTCAGGTGTTTCTGCAGGAGCAGCAGCAGCTGCTGGCGGCCTACCAGAGCCTCGTGGTGAAGCAGCTGCTCAGCAGGAAGCAGCAGGACGAGGAAGAGGAGGAGGGGGATGAAGAGGCCAGGAGCGTGCGAACTCAGCTCATGGCCCTGACCCCCCAGGTGAAGGAGCTGGTGCTGGCCCAGAGGAAGACGTCTGTCTCTGAAGACTGAGTTTCAAAATAAAAGAAGAATTGAACCACTGAGCTGCAGTTGTGTTTCTGGTTTCACATGTGGCTCAGCTGTCAGCTGCAGGGAGTGTAGAGCAGGGCTGTTCAACTAAACTGCTCCAGGGGTCACAGTTACTGCGGGTCAACATCTGAGGGGCCAAACWTCCAGCARCTAAAGTCACTATGTAAACTAGACATGGGTTTTTACRATGTAAAAACAAGTGTGCATTGCCACGTAGCATGTTATTGCAGCATGGCTTTGCCTGCAGCATTGGACTTGCAGAATGAACTTTGACCAAGTTCAAACGTGTTTTCTAAACCAGCTTGTGCCTGTCACGTCAGGTGTTTGTAATTAAGGTAATTGAGTGACACTATGAAGTTTGAAGAGATTTTTTGTTAAAGTTGCAG